>NC_057799.1:488144216-488267349 GCF_018294505.1 Triticum aestivum | reverse complement strand
CAACCACCGGAGCAGCTTCACCTACGCCCTCGTCCACGGCCACAGATCCGCTTCGCCCACACCGTTGTCCACCCTACCGGAGCCGCTCCACAAACACCCTACTCGATGGTTCTAGATCTCCTTACCGGACCCTGACAGCCAGCGCAGCGTCATCACCCTCGATGTTTCTAACCTGATTACCACCGTCTGGAGAGATGCCAAGCACCCGCCACGGCCTAGGTACTTGTCACCTTTAAACCCGTCCAGCATCACCTGCCCAATGTACTTCAAATATACTAACCGGTCGCTGTTACCTGTTATGCAGCTGGCAAAAACTACAAGGACGATGTTTCTTCTGGATCTAACAGCTTGGCCAACCAAGATCTTGGACTGAGGCATTGCTATGATCTTGTAAGCGCGTCTCTCTCTCTTGTATTGTTCTGTGCCTGCCAGCGTGCTTTGCTAGGATTTTCGACCAGTAATCTCTTTGTGCAGACAATGATTTCTACTACTGGCTGCTAAATTAGATATGTAGATGTCATACATGATACTACCTCGTACCTCCGTTCCTAAATATAAGTCTTTCTAGAGATTCCACTATAGGCTACATACGGAGCAAAATGAGTGAATCTACACTCGAAAATGCATCTATATACATCTGTATGTGGTCCATATTGGAATCTCTACAAAGACATATATTTAGGAACAGGGGCAGTACATTACACAAAATCGTAGGTGGCATGTAGGAATTCCAGTGCACTACATTAGGCTCCCTTAGAGTGCCTGCTAGTCCAGCATACAGAGTCATGGCTAGTTTATGGTACGCACACAATCGTTAATTGGTGGTTTAAATATGCACAGGGGATATGCAATGTAGTATCATGTAGAGATGTCTGAAATTAGCCGTGTCAACTTGCAGATAGGGTTACACAATGAAAAAGTACAAGATGTATGTGGCAATTTCATGGAACATCGCAAAAAAAAGAGAGGCAGCGGTGAGCCTATACAGTGTGCTATGGTACGTCACTCCTCCATTGCAATCATCATGACATGTTATTTGTATGCCAGTTCTATTAGCCAAGTTTCTTAGGGACAGTTATTACGAGTTATCCTAAGAAAATAAGCACCTGTGAATATAAGCTCCATGTAATAAGCCAACCAGTTCTTTTCATTTCGTTTTTAGCTTATCTTTGGTATGATCAGTGGAAATTCTAGATTGCATTATATTTTTTCATTTTGCTGCCCATATGGAAATTAATTTGACTTGCAAACATCACAAACTGAACCCAGTGCAGTAATTAATATGATAGGAAAACAGACCATCACTATTTGCTCAAAATGCAAATAAGAAGATACCATCTACTTGGCACAATCTACTTTGGTCAATGTTTTCCATAGAGATCCGATTGCCTAATTTAAATGAAGAACGCATGACCCACATTTAAATGAAGAACAATTATTTATTGAAATTCGATGGTCCAAGTGGCTGGTTATTATAGTATAGCAGCACCACCTGAAAGCATCATATAGCAGCAGCAGCAGCTCATAGCAACTCATCATACAACAACAGCAGTCTGCAATTCATCATATACCAGCAGCAGCTCATAGCAATTCATCATATAGTAGCAGCAGGAGCAGCTCATAGAAATTCATCATATAGCAGCAGTAGGAGCAGCTCATAGCAATTCATCATATAGCAGCAGCAGGAGCAGCTTGTAGCAACTCATCATATAGCAGCAGCAGCTCATAGCAATTCATCATATAGCAGCAGCAGCTCATAGCAATTCATCATATAGCAGCAGCAGGAGCAGCTCATAGCAATTCATCATATAGCAGCAGCAGGAGCAGCTTGTAGCAACTCATCATATAGCAGCAGCAGCTCATAGCAATTCATCATATAGCAGCAGCAGCTCATAGCAACTCATCATACAGCAGCAGCAGCTCATAGCAATTCATCATATAGCAGCAGCAGGAGCAGCTCATAGCAATGCATCATATAGCAGCAGCAGAAGCAGCTCATAGCAATTCATCATATAGTGGATCAGAATGAAAATTTGGCAAAAAATCAGAGGAGATCCTCACCTTGTTGGGTGAGCTCATCCTTCAACAGCACCTCAAGGCCATGGCCTGGGAGGAGGGGAGGGGGAATAAGGTGCCTTCTGCCGCAGTGTGGCATCAGCCGTAGTTGTGCAGCGCCCGCCGGAGTAGTGCGTTGGACGAACCACAGTGGAGCAGCTGCTGGAGACCATGAGAATGAGGGGCGGCGCCAGAGGGAGGAGCAGCCAGGGAGATTTGCCCCTACCCGCCGGCCATGTAGCCTAGCTGGACATAGCATCGTCGAGGACCAGGCCAGATAGGACCAGTGGCGAGGGCTCGCTAGAGGAACCCTAGTGCTGCAGGCAGGGGATCGAGGTAGAGGGAAAGGGGAGAGGAGATGCAAGCGGGCAATGCAATGAATGCTTGCGTGTTTGTTTTTACTTGAGGGTCAGGTGTGACACAGGCGTCAGCAATTGCATTTTGAGTGTAATATAGGCAGACAACAGAGTCATTTCACTATTCCCCTTCCCTTTAATTTTTAGTGAGGTTCTACCCGAAACAACCCCTCCAAAGCGAAATTAGTTAAGCCAAGCCCATAACTCAAAAATGACTTCTTTACATCTTTTATGGCTTATTTTGACAATATGCCCTGAAAAGGCGGAATCGAACTGGCCCTTAACCTGCAATTCAATTGTGCGTGCAATGATGAATCACTCCTACCTGTTATCTGTACATTTAGGCATCATCATACATGGCATAACCTAATACATGTGCATTCCATTGTAGAATATGGAATATGCAATGTTTATGTTAGTTCATACGTTGCATATGATGTTTAAATTCCCCTTAAATCTGGTCAGTCAAGTGATGGTCTTTAAGCCTCCTTCTTTGCTTATTTTCTTGATATGTAAGATTTGCTCACACATCTGTTCAATTGCTTGTTTGCATCAGCCAGCCATACTAGGAATGTTTGCTTTGATTACTTGCTGTTCTTGACCTAACACTCTAACAGAGCTTGTCAATGATTTAAACACTATGGGTTGCTGTAGTGGGGCCTTGTCTAACTCATAGGTGACATAAAGGTTTGGCTGTACACTACAGTAAGCTCTCCAAGAGTACCTGGAGATCCAGTTCGAAGGTATGCCTAGTTTTTACATAGTGCAGACATAGTAAATGCTCATTTCATTGTGTGCAAGTGCAAGAGATGCGGCATGTTTCATTATGTGGTGTTGTTTTGTTATAATCTCATCCTTTTGTGTTCACAGACTGGAAAGTATGCATATTTATCTTCCAAGGAGACGAGTAACTAGTTTGTGTCACCTTGCAGAGGGGGTGCAATGAAGATAAGATTGAGGATTTCCAAGTACAAGATGTTAGGAAGGAGCCTTGCAAGAGAAGTAGGAGCTGCGCTAAGCCTCTTCAACCTGCTAAGGTAAGTCACTGTATGCAAGTCAACAGTTCAATTCCTTGTTTGTTTCAGGCATAGTTAATTTTCTCTTTTCAATTGCTTTATTTGTCCTCAGTTAATGAGATGCCCAAATAATCATGCCAGATGTTCGGTACTTGTATCACTATTAGTTGACATAATTAAAGGCCTTACCATTTAATTACTCTGCTGAAGTGTGCCTGAAGCTTTGAAGTCTATTAACCAACTATTATTGCATGAGGCTCACAATCTAGTTTATACTACGCTAATGATTGCATAGTTTTGCCTGCTGTAGTATGTTTGTATGAAACCCTCTACTGTTCATTATGCTCCCTAAGACTTTAATTGAGGCACAGAATGGCCAACTGCTTGCTTACTTATACGCAACGTGCTGTCTAAATTTGTAACTTGTCTATGTTTTCGATTGGGCCCCAACATCATGCTCCTCTGGTGAGCTAAGAGGGATTTTCTGTATGCAGGCTGCACAGACTATCTTTTTTATAATTTTTAAAATATCACCTGCTTATGCTTCATACGTGTAACATTTTTTTTTTGAAAGTGACGTGTAACATTATTGTTAGTCCTGTTTTGCCATGTAGTACAAAATAGTGTCTTGTTTGCTTCACTGTTGTAACTATATTTTTGCCCTAGTCATGTGTACTTACAGAAACATTTCGGGATGAAGTGACATCAACACAAAGATCTGCGAGCAGTGTGGCATGGCCGTTACCGAATGATTATGGATTGGAATTGGAATGTGCTGATGTTCTCGAGCATCAACTAGAGGTGGCAAGACAACGTGTACATGATTGTCAACGTATAATCAACAAGTTGAGACTGGACATGCAGGTATTAGATGCAGGAGTCAAAAAATGAAACAAGACACTGAGGTAACCATGAAGGAATTGGAGATTTTGCAGACTGAAATTTGTGCTATCTGAATCCGGCTAATCCTATTTTCTGAAGAGATTATAGTTCAAATGGAGTTAAGTTAATGTGCGTCCATGATGTATGAGCTGTATTTGCCCAGTGTATGTAATTTGTTGTTTGTGTATGCTTTATTATCACCTGTGCCGAACCATAATGCCCAGTGGGTATAATCGTCTGTAATTTCTTTATTGTATAGTGTAGGATTATTCTACCTTTGTATGCCTTGATCTCTTTGTTGTATAGTATTGAGTAGGATAATTCTTTGAATATGCTATATCGTTCAAACGGGGGCCTACTCGCCCGACCATGGCCCTTCACGGGTCGTCGGATCCATGGGCCTTCTACGTCTCGTAGGATCCATGGGCCTTCTACGTCTCATAGGATCCATGGGCCTTCTATGTCTCGTAGGATCCATGGGCCTTGTACGTCTCGTAGGATCCATGGGCCTTCTACGTCTCGTAGGATCCATGGGCCTTCTACGTCTCGTAGGATCCATGGGCCGCCGACTCATTTATGGGTCTTGTACGGGCCTTTAATGGAAATCGTACATTTTATGGGCTGACCATAACGGGCCGTTAATAGGCCATATTTGGTGATGCTATGAAAATGGCCCAACAGACTAACGGTCCACAAAAGGGTCGACTGTAACGACGGGCTGAATTTGGCCCACAAGCAAAAAATGACAGTAACGGGCCGTAAGTAACCGAATGCTGCAAATGAGCCCAAGAATAAATGGGCCCTTAGAAGGCCGAAAGTTAACTTGGGCTGGAAACGGCCCAACGGAATAACGGGCCATTAATGGGTATAAAGTGATACACTATTCATTACAGGCTAGTTTCACCAAGGGCCGTTAATGGGTGTAAAGTAATACACTGTTCATTACGGGCCAGTTTCAGCACGGGCCGCTAATGGGCCAAGAGTTACAAAGGGCCTCATATGGGCCGAAAGACGTCATGGGCTATACATGGGCCAGAAGTGAAAACGGGCTAGAATCATATTGGATGGCCCAGATGATGCTACTGGGCCTAATTCGGATAGGGCGTAACGGGCCTTGGGTTAGCGGGCTGTAAATGGGCTATATGCGAACAGGCCGTTAACAGGCTTTCCATGGGCCGGCCCGCCAGCTTTTGACCAAGTCAAATGGGCCGGCCTTTTCATAGGAATGGGCCACTGTTGGGCCGTGCCACGTGTCGACGTATCATAGGCGCATTCTGTCCAGTGAGTGGATGACATCTGTCCCAACGATGAGCCGACACGTGTTTCCTCTAGCCAATGATGATTTTACACATGGAAAATCCCCATTGGTCGGGGCTGTTAACGGGTTATCAGATCCAAAACCCGACCCGATAGCTTAATGGCGTTCCGTTACGGTGGATGCCACGTGTCGGTCACCCTTGACGAAAGCACTTCTGTGACGCGCGATTTATCGTCATGGAAGTGGACACTTCCGTGATGATAATTTTGGTAATGTCATGGAACACTTCTACGACAGCACAGGTATGACTATCTTGATTCTGTCATAAATTTGTCATGGATGTACATGCATGACAAAAAACGCGACCTACTATGACAAACACGTATCATCACGGAAGTGTATTTTTTTGTAGTGGTAGGATTTTTTTTTTTGAAATTACTACGTTCCCAAAAGTGGCATCCGAGCCAGGTTTATGCGTAGATGTTATATGCACGAGTAGAACACAAGTGAGTTGTGGGCGATACTAGTCATACTACTTACTGCTACCTCTTGAGCACTGCGTTGGTTTTCCCTTGAAGAGGAAAGGGTGATGCAGCAAAGTAGCGTAAGTATTTCCCTCAGTTTTGAGAACCAAGGTATCAATCCAGTAGGAGGCTACGCGCGAGTCCCTCGTACCTACACAAAACAAATAAATCTTCGCAACCAACGCGATAAGGAGTTGTCAATCCCTTCACGGTCACTTACGAGAGTGAGATCTAATAGATATGATAGGATAATATTTTTGGTATTTTTGTGATAAAGATGCAAAGTAAAATAAAAGCAAAGTAAAAAAGCAAAGGAAATAACTAAGTATTGGAAGATTAATATGATGAAGATAGACCCGGGGGCCATAGGTTTCATTAGTGGCTTCTCTCGAGAGCATAAGTATATTACGGTGGGTGAACGAATTACTGTTGAGCAATTGACAGAATTGAGCATAGTTATGAGAATATCTAGGTATGATCATGTATATAGGCATCACGTCCGAGACAAGTAGACCGAAACCTGCCTGCATCTACTACTATTACTCCACTCATCGACCGCTATCCAGCATGCATCTAGAGTATTAAGTTCATGGAAACAGAGTAACGCCTTAAGCAAGATGACATGATGTAGAGGGATAAATTCATGCAATATGATAAAAACCCCATCTTGTTATCCTCGATGACAATAATACAATACGTGCCTTGCTGCCCCTACTGTCACTAGGAAAGGACACTGCAAGATTGAACCCAAAGCTAAGCACTTCTCCCATTGCAAGAAAGATCAATCTAGTAGGCCAAACCAAACTGATAATTCGAAGAGACTTGCAAAGATAACCAATCATACATAAAAGAATTCAGAGAAGATTCAAATATTGTTCATAGATAAACTTGATCATAAACCCACAATTCATCGGTCTCAACAAACACACCGCAAAAGAAGATTACATCGAATAGATCTCCACGAGAGAGGGGGAGAACACTGTATTGAGATCAAAAAAGAGAGAAGAAGCCATTAGCTACTAACTATGGACCGGAAGGTCTGAGGTAAACTATGCACACTTCATCGGAGAGGCTATGGTATTGATGTAGAAGCTCTCCGTGATGGATGCCCCCTCCGGCGGAGCTCCGGAACAGGCCCCAAGATGGGATCTCATGGGTACAGAAGGTTGCGGCGGTGGAATTAGGTTTTTGGCTCCGTATCTGATCGTTTGGGGGTACGTAGGTATATAGAGGAGGAAGGAGTACGTCGGTGGAGCAACAGGGGGCCCACGAGGGTGGAGGGCGCGCCCTGGGGGGGGGGGGTAGGCGCGCCCCTACCTCGTGGCCTCCTCTTTTGTTTCTTGACGTAGGGTCCAAGTCTCTTGGATCATAATCTTCCTAAAAATCACGTTCCCGAAGGTTTCATTCCGTTTGGACTCCGTTTGATATTCCTTTTCTGCGAAACTCTGAAATAGGCAAAAAGCAGCAATTCTGGGCTGGGCCTCCGGTTAATAGGTTAGTCCCAAAAAATAATATAAAAGTGAATAATAAAGCCCAATAATGTCCAAAACAGTAGATAATATAGCATGGATCAATCAAAAATTATAGATACGTTGGAGACGTATCAAGCATCCCCAAGCTTAATTCCTGCTCATCCTCGAGTAGGTAAATGATAAAAACAGAATTTTTGATGCGGAGTGCTACTTGGCATAATCTCAATGTAATTCTTCTTAATTGTGGTATGAATATTCAGATCCAAAAGATTCAAGACAAAAGTTTAATATTGACATAAAAATAATAATACTTCAAGCATACTAACAAAGCAATCATGTCTTCTCAAAATAACATGGCCAAAGAAAGTTATCCCTACAAAATCATATAGTCTGGCTATGCTCTATCTTCACCACACAAAGTATTTAAATCATGCACAACCCCGATGACAAGCCAAGCAATTGTTTCATACTTTTGACATTCTCAAACTTTTTCAATCTTCACGCAATACATGAGCGTGAGCCATGGACATAGCACTATATGTGGAATAGAATGGTGGTTGTGGAGAAGACAAAAAAGGGAGAAGATAGTCTCACATCAACTAGGCGTATCAACGGGCTATGGAGATGCCCATCAATGGATATCAATGTGAGTGAGTAGGGATTGCCATGCAATGGATGCACTAGAGCTATAAGTATATGAAAGCTCAACAAAAGATACTAAGTGGGTGTGCATCCAACTCGCTTGCTCACGAAGACCTAGGGCATTTTGAGGAAGCCCATCATTGGAATATACAAGCCAAGTTCTATAATGAAAAATTCCCACTAGTATATGAAAGTGACAAAATGAGAGACTCTCTATCATGAAGATCATGGTGCTACTTTGAAGCACGAGTGTGGTAAAAGGATAGTAACATAGTCCCTTCTCTCTTTTTCTCTCATTTTTTTTGGCCCTTTTCTCTTTTTTATGGCCTCTTTTCCTTTCTTTTTTTCGTTCGGAGTCTCATCCCGACTTGTGGGGGAATCATAGTCTCCATCATCCTTTTCCTCACTTGGGACAATGCTCTAAAAATGAAGATCATCACACTTTTATTTTCTTACAACTCAACAATTACAACTCGATACTTAGAACAAAATATGACTCTATATGAATGCCTCCGGCGGTGTACTGGGATATGCAATGAATCAAGAGTGAATTGTATGAAAGAATTATGAACGGTGGCTTTGCCACAAATACGATGTCAACTACATGATCATGCAAAGCAATATGACAATGATGGAGCGTGCCATGATAAACGGAACGGTGGAAAGTTGCATGGCAATATATCTCGGAATGGCTATGGAAATGCCATGATAGGTAGGTATGGTGGCTGTTTTGAGGAAGGTATATGGTGGGTGTATGATACTGGTGAAAAGTGCGCGGTATTAGAGAGGCTAGCAATGGTGGAAGGAAGAAAGTGCGTATAATCCATGGACTCAACATTAGTCATAAAGAACTCATATACTTATTGCAAAAATCTACAAGTTATCAAAGCAAAGTATTACGCGCATGCTCCTAGGGGGATAGATTGGTAGGAAAAGACCATCGCTCGTCCCCGACCGCCACTCATAAGGAAGACAATCAATAAATAAATCATGCTCCGACTTCATCACATAACGGTTCACCATACGTGCATGCTACGGGAATCACAAACTTTAGCACAAGTATTTCTCAAATTCACAACTACTCAACTAGCATGACTCTAATATCACCATCTTTATATCTCAAAACAATTATCAAGCATCAAACTTTTCTTAGCTTTCAACACACTCATAAGAAAGTTTTTACTATTCTTGAATACCAAGCATATTAGGATTATTTAAGCAAATTACCATGCTATTTAAGACTCTCAAAATAATCTAAGTGAAGCATGAGAGATCAATAGTTTCTATAAAACAAATCCACCGCCATGCTCTAAAAGATATAAGTGAAGTACATAGAGCAAAACTATATAACTCAAAAGATATAAGCGAAGCACATAGAGTATTCTAACAAATTCCAAATCATGTATGGCTCTCTAAAAAGGTGTGTACAGCAAGGATGATTGTGGTAAACTAATAAGCAAAGACTCAAATCATACAAGACGCTCCAAGCAAAACACATATCATGTGGTGAATAAAAATATAGCTCCAAGTAAAGTTACCGATGGAAGTAGACGAAAGAGGGGATGCCTTCCGGGGCATCCCCAAGCTTTGGCTTTATGGTATCCTTAGATTATCTTGGGGGTGCCATGGGCATCCCCAAGCTTAGGCTCTTGCCACTCCTTGTTCCATAATCCATCAAAATCTTTCACCCAAAACTTGAAAACTTCACAACACAAAACTCAACAGAAAATCTCGTGAGCTCCGTTAGCGAAAGAAAACAAAAGACCACTTAAAGGTACTGTAATGAGATCATTATTTATTTATATTGGTGTTAACCTACTGTATTCCAACTTCTCTATGGTTTATAAACTATTTTATTGTCCATAGATTCATCAAAATAAGCAAACAACACACGAAAAACATAATCTGTCAAAAACAGAACAGTCTGTAGTAATCTGTAACTAACGCAAACTTCTGGAACTCCAAAAAATCAGCCAAAATATGACGACCTATAAAATTTGTTTATTGATCAGCAGAAATTGGAATCACTATTTTATCACGTTCTGGTGATTTTTAACAATTATTTTCGTGAACAAAAAGTTTCTGGAAATTACAGCAAGATCAAATAACTATCATCCAAGAAGATCCTATAGGTTTAACTTGGCACAAACACTAATTAAAACATAAAAACGCATCTAAACAGAGGCTAGATCAAATACTTATTCCTAACAGAAGCAAAAGCAAAAAACTAAAAAATAAAATTGGGTTGCCTCCCAACAAGCGCTATCGTTTAACGCCCCTAGCTAGGCATAAAAGCAAGGATAGATCTAGGTATTGCCATCTTTGGTAGGCAATTCTTCAATGAGACATCTATCATCCTTAGAAATTTCTTTCTTTTTAGTAATTATCAAACTTTTAGGCACAAGATCGAAAAATTCATTTGTAGAAAATGGTTCCTTAATGATAGCAACAAGATTGGGATGAATACTTATAGATTTGAGATCCGCAGTTTCCTTACTAGAGGATTCACCCTTATTTTTAGGAACATACATAAGCTTGGCAATTTTAGTAGGAGGACTTGGAGTATTCTTTACGGAAGAAAAAGTGGTTCCCAAGTTGGTAATGATATCCTCAAGTTTATCGATTCTAGTGGAATCTTGATTTATTCTCTCATTAACTATGGGTTCCTTCTCCTTAATATTTTTCAAAGTGACTCCTACCTTAGATCCATATTGGGTAATTTGGTTGTGGATATTTTTATCCAGATTTTCAATTAACTCTATGGTAGCAACTTTATTTTCAATAATTTCAAGTCTTTGCATTACATGCTCCAAAGTTAACATAGTTCCATTAACCAAAAGAGGTGGTGAGCCAAATAAATCTATCATAGCATTATAAGAGTCAAAAGTATGGCTACCCAAGAAATTCCCTCCGATAATGGTATCAAGAATATATCTATACCAAGGATTAGCGCCTACATAAAAACTGCGGAGAAGAACGGAAGTAGATTGCTTCCTGGCAGATCTATTTAGAGCATTGCAAATCCTATACCAAGCGTCTTTTAGATTTTCTCCCTCCCTTTGTTTAAAATTTAGAACTTCATTCTCGGGGGACAACGGAGAAGATAGAGGACTAGCCATAACGACAAGCAAGCGAAAAAGAGGCGAACAAAAAAGAGAGGGCGAATAAAACGGCAAGGGTGAAGTGGGGGAGAGGAAAATGAGAGGCAAATGGAAAATAATGTAATGCGGGAGATAAGGGATTGTGATGGGTACTTGGTATGTTGACTTTTGCGTAGACCTCCCCGGCAACGGCGCCAGAAATCCTTCTTGCTACCTATTGAGCACTACGTTGGTTTACCCTTGAAGAGGAAAGGGTGATGTAGCAAAGTAGCGTAAGTATTTCCCTCAGTTTTGAGAACCAAGGTATCAATCCAGTAGGAGGCTACGCGTGAGTCCCTCGTACCTACACAAAACAAATAAATTCTCGCAACCAACGCGATAAGGAGTTGTCAATCCCTTCACGGTCACTTACGAGAGTGAGATCTGATAGATATGATAGGATAATATTTTTGGTATTTTTGTGATAAAGATGCAAAGTAAAATAAAAGCAAAGCAAAAAGCAAAGGAAATAACTAAGTATTGGAAGATTAATATGATGAAGATAGACCCGGGGGCCATAGGTTTCACTAGTGGCTTCTCTCGAGAGCATAAGTATTTTACGGTGGGTGAACGAATTACTATTGAGCAATTGACAGAATTGAGCATAGTTATGAGAATATCTAGGTATGATCATGTATATAGGCATCACGTCCGAGACAAGTAGACCGACTCCTGCCTGCATATACTACTATTACTCCACTCATCGACCGCTATCCAGCATGCATCTAGAGTACTAAGTTCATGGAAACAGAGTAACGCCTTAAGCAAGATGACATGATGTAGAGGGATAAATTCATGCAATATGATAAAAAAACCCCATCTTGTTATCCTCGATGGCAACAATACAATACGTTCCTTGCTACCCCTACTGTCACTGGGAAAGGACACCGCAAGATTGAACCCAAAGCTAAGCACTTCTCCCATTGCAAGAAACATCAATCTAGTAGGCCAAACCAAACTGATAATTCGAAGAGACTTGCAAAGATAACCAATCATACATAAAAGAATTCAGAGAAGATTCAAATATTGTTCATAGATAAACTTGATCATAAACCCACAATTCATTGATCTCAACAAACACACCGCAAAAGAAGATTACATCGAATAGATCTCCACAAGAGAGGGGGAGAACATTCTATTGAGATCCAAAAAGAGAGAAGAAGCCATCTAGCTAATAACTATGGACCCGAAGGTCTGAGGTAAACTACTCACACTTCATCGGAGAGGCTATGGTGTCGATGTAGAAGCCCTCCGTGATTGATGCCCCCTCCAGCGGAGCTACGAAACAGGCCCCAAGATGGGATCTCGTGGGTACAGAAGGTTGCGGCGGTGGAATTAGGTTTTTGGCTCCGTATCTCATCGTTTGGGGGTACGTAGGTATATATAGGAGGAAGGAGTATGTCTGTGGAGCACCAGGGGGCCCACGAGGGTGGAGGGCACGCCCTGGGGGGGTAGGCGCGCCCCCGTACCTCGTGGCCTCCTCTTTTGTTTCTTGATGTAGGGTCCAAGTCTCCTGGATCATAATCTTCCTAAAAATCACGTTCCCGAAGGTTTCATTCCGTTTGGACTCCGTTTATATTCCTTTTCTGTGAAACTCTGAAATAGGCAAAAAACAGCAATTCTGGGCTGGGCCTCCGGTTAATAGGTTAGTCCCAAAAAATAATATAAAAGTGAATAATAAAGCCCAATAATGTCCAAAATAGTAGATAATATAGCATGGTGCAATCAAAAATTATAGATACGTTGGAGACGTATCACTTACCAACATGTCATACTTTGATTCGGCGGTATTGTTGGATGAACCGGCCCGGACCGACATTACGCGTACGCTTACGCGAGACTGGTTCTACCTGTGTGCTCGCACACAGGTGGCTGGTGGGTGTCAGTTTCTCCAACTTTACTTGAATCGAGTGTGGCTACGCCCGGTCCTTGTGAAGTTTAAAACAGCACATACTTGACGAAATATCGTTGTGGTTTTGATGCGTAGGTAAGAACGGTTCTTGCTCAGCCCGTAGCAGCCACGTAAAACTTGCAACAACAAAGTAGAGGACGTCTAACTTGTTTTTGCAGGACATGTTGTGATGTGATATGGTCAAGACATGATGCTAAATTTTATTGTATGAGATGATCATGTCTTGTAACAGAGTTATCGGTAACTGGCAGGAGCCATATGGTTGTCGCTTTATTGTATGAAATGCATGAAATGCAATCGCCATGTAATTGCTTTACTTTATCACTAAGCGGTAGCGATAGTCATAGAAGCAATAGTTGGGGAGATGAAAACGATGCTACGATGGAGATCAAGGTGTCGCACCGGTGACGATGGTGATCATGACGGTGCTTTGGAGATGGAGATCAAAGGCACAAGATGATGATGGCCATATCATATCACTCATATTCATTGCATGTGATGTTTATCCTTTATGCATCTTATTTTGCTTAGATCGACGGTAGCATTATAAGATGATCTCTCACTAAATTTCAAGGTATAAGTGTTCTCCCTGAGTATGCACCGTTGCCAAAGTTCGTCGTGCCGAGACACCACGTGATGATCGGGTGTGATAAGCTCTACGTTCACATACAACGGGTGCAAGCCAGTTTTGCACATGCAGAATACTCGGGTTAAACTTGACGAGCCTAGCATATGCAGATATGGCCTCGAAACACTGAGACCGAAAGGTCGAGCGTGAATCATATAGTAGATATGATCAACATAGCGATGTTCACCATTGAAAACTACTCCATCTCACGTGATGATCGGACATGGTTTAGTTGATATGGATCACGTGATCACTTAGATGATTAGAGGGATGTATATCTAAGTGGGAGTTCTTAAGTAATTTGATTAAGTGAACTTTAATTTATCATGAACTTAGTACCTGATAGTATTTTGCATGTCTATGTTGATTGTAGATAGATGGCCCGTGCTATTGTTCTGTTGAATTTTATTGTGTTCCTTGAGAAAGCTAAGTTGAAAGATGATGGTAGCAACTACACGGACTGGGTCCGTAACTTGAGGATTATCCTCATTGCTGCACAGAAGAATTACGTCCTGGAAGCACTGCTAGGTGCCAACGCTGCAGGAGCAACGCCAGATGTTATGAACGTCTGGCAGAGCAAAGCTAATGACTACTCGATAGTTCAGTGTGCCATGCTTTACAGCTTAGAACCGGGACTTCAACGACGTTTTGAACGTCATGGTGCATATGAGATGTTCCAGGAGTTGAAGTTAATATTTCAAACAAATGCCCGGATTGAGAGATATGAAGTCTCCAATAAGTTCTACAGGTGCAAAATGGAGGAGAATAGTTCTGTCAGTGAGCATATACTCAAAATGTCTGGGTATAACAATCAGTTGATTCAACTGGGAGTTAATCTTCCGGATGATAGTGTCATTGACAGAATTCTTCAATCACTGCCACCAAGCTACAAGAGCTTCATGATGAACTATAACATGCAAGGGATGTATAAGACAATTCCCGAGCTCTTCGCAATGCTAAAGGCTGCGGAGGTAGAAATCAAGAAGGAGCATCAAGCGTTGATGGTCAACAAGACCACCAGTTTCAAGAAAAAGGGTAAAGGGAAGAAGGGGAACTTCAAGACGAACGACAAGCAAGTTGCTGCTCAAGTGAAGAAGCCCAAGTCTGGACCTAAGCCTGAGACTGAGTGCTTCTACTGAAAGGGACTGGTCACTGGAAGCGGAACTGCCCCAAGTATTTGGCGGATAAGAAGGATGGAAAGGTGAACAAAGGTATATGTGATATACATGTTATTGATGTGTACCTTACTAATGCTCGCAGTAGTGCCTGGGTATTTGATACTGGTTCTGTTGCTAATATTTTGCAACTCGAAACAGGGACTACGGATTAAGTGAAGATTGGCCAAGGACGAGGTGAGGATGCGCGTGGGAAATGGTTCCAAAGTCGATATGATCGCGGTCGGCACGCTACCTCTACATCTACCTTCGGGATTAGTTTTAGACCTGAATAATTGTTATTTGGTGCCAGCATTGAGCATGAACATTATATCTAGATCTTGTTTGATGCGAGATGGTTATTCATTTAAATCAGAGAATAATGGTTGTTCTATTTATATGAGTAATATCTTTTATGGTCATGCACCCTTAAAGAGTGGTCTATTTATATTGAATCTCGATAGTAGTGATACACATATTCATAATATTGAAGCCAAAAGATGCAGAGTTGATAATGGTAGTGCAACTTATTTGTGGCACTACCATTTAGGTCATATTGGTGTAAAGCGCATGAAGAAACTCCATTCTGATGGACTTTTGGAATCACTTGGTACTTGCGAACCATGCCTCATGGGCAAGATGACTAAAACTCCGTTCTCCGGAACAATGGAGCGAGCAACAGATTTGTTGGAAATCATACATACTGATGTATGTGGTCCAATGAATGTTGAGGCTCGCGGCAGGTATCGTTATTTTCTCACCTTCACAGATGATTTGAGCAGATATGGGTATATCTACTTGATGAAACATTAGTCTGAAACATTTGAAAAGTTCAAAGAATTTCAGAGTGAAGTGGAAAATCATCGTAACAAGAAAATAAAGTTTCTATGATCTGATCGTGGAGGAGAATATTTGAGTTATGAGTTTGGTCTTCATTTGAAATAATGCGGAATAGTTTCGCAACTCACGCCACCCGGAACACCACAGCGTAATGGTGTGTCCGAACGTCGTAATCGTACTTTACTAGATATGGTGCGATCTATGATGTCTCTTACTGATTTACCGCTATCGTTTTGGGGTTATGCTTTAGAGACGGCTGCATTAACGTTAAATAGGGCACCATCTAAATCCGTTGAGACGCCGCCTTATGAACTGTGGTTTGGCAAGAAACCAAAGTTGTCATTTCTTAAAGTTTGGGGCTGCGATGCTTATGTGAAAAAGCTTCAACCTGATAAGCTCGAACCCAAATCGGAGAAATGTGTGTTCATAGGATACCCAAAGGAGACTGTGGGGTACACCTTCTATCACAGATTCGAAGGCAAGATATTCGTTGCTAACAATGGATCCTTTGTAGAGAAGGAGTTTCTCTCGAAAGAAGTGAGTGGGAGGAAAGTAGAACTTAATGAGGTAAATGTACCTACTCCCTTATTGGAAAGTAGTTCATCACAGAAATCTGTTCCTGTGACTCCTACACCAATTAGTGAGGAAGCTAATGATGATGATCATGTAACTTCAGATCAAGTTACTACCGAACCTCGTAGGTCAACCAGAGTAAGATCCGCACCAGAGTGGTACGGTAATCCTGTTCTGGAGGTCATGTTACTTGACCATGACGAACCTACGAACTATGAGGAAGCGATGATGAGCCCAGATTCTGCAAAATGGCTTGAGGCCATGAAATATGAGATGGGATCCATGTATGAGAACAAAGTATGGACTTTGGTTGACTTGCCCGATGATCGGCAATCCATCGAGAATAAATGGATCTTCAAGAAGAAGACTGACGTTGATGGTAATGTTACTATCTACAATGCTCGACTTGTTGCGAATGGTTTTCGACAAGTTCAAGGAGTTGACAACGATGAGACTTTCTCACCCGTAGCGATGCTTAAGTCCGTCCGAATCATGTTAGCAATTGCCACATTTTATGATTATGAAATTTAGCAAATGGATGTAAAGACTGCATTCCTGAATGGATTTCTGGAAGAAGAGTTGTATATGATGCGACCTGAAGGTTTTATCGATCCAAAGGGTGCTAACAAAGTGTGCAAGCTCCAGCAATCCATCTATGGACTGGTGCAAGCATCTCGGAGTTGAATAAACGTTTTGATAGTGTGATCAAAGCATATGGTTTTACACAGACTTTTGGAGAAGCCTGTATTTACAAGAAAGTGAGTGGGAGCTCTGTAGCATTTCTAATATTATATGTGGATGACATATTGTTGACTGGAAATGATATAGAATTTCTGGATAGCATAAAAGGATACTTGAATAGGAGTTTTTCAATGAAAAACCTCGGTGAAGCTGCTTATATATTGGGCATCAAGATCTATAGAGATAGATCAAGACGCTTAATTGGACTTTCACAAAGCACATACCTTGTTAAAGTTTTGAAGAAGTTCAAAATGCATCAGGCAAAGAAAGGGTTATTGCCTGTGTTACAAGGTGTGAAGTTGAGTCAGACTCAATGCCCGACCACTTCAAAAGATAGAGAGAAAATGAAAGGTGTTCCCTATGCTTCAGCCATAGGCTCTATCATGTATGCAATGCTATGTACCAAACCTGATGTGTGCCTTGCTATTAGTTTAGCAGGGAGGTACCAAAGTAATCCAGGAGTGGATCACTGGACAGCGGTCAAGAACATCCTGAAATACCTGAAAAGGACTAAGGATATGTTTCTCGTTTATGGAGGTGACAAAGAGCTCGTCGTAAATGGTTACGTCGATGCAAGCTTTGACACTGATTCGGATGACTCTAAGTCACAAACCGGATACGTATTTATATTGAACGGTGGAGCTGTCAGTTGGTGCAGTTCTAAACAAAGCGTCGTGGCGGGATCTACGTGTGAAGCGGAGTACATAGCTGCTTCGGAAGCAGCAAATGAAGGAGTCTGGATGAAGGAGTTCATATCCGATCTAGGTGTCAAACCTAGTGCATCGGGTCCAATGAAAATCTTTTGTGACAATACTGGTGCAATTGCCTTGGCAAAGGAATCCAGATTTCACAAGAGAACCAAGCACATCAAGAGACGCTTCAATTCCATCCGCGATCAAGTCAAGGAGGGAGACATAGAGATTTGCAAGATACATACGGATCTGAATGTTGCAGACCCGTTGATTAACCTCTCTCACGAGCAAAACATGATCAGCACCAAGACTCCATGGGTATTAGAATCATTACTGTGTAATCTAGATTATTGACTCTAGTGCAAGTGGGAGACTGAAGGAAATATGCCCTAGAGGCAATAATAAAGTTGTTATTTATATTTCCTTATATCATGATAAATGTTTATTATTCATGCTCGAATTGTATTAACCGGAAACTTAGTACATGTGTGAATATATGGACAAACATAGTGTCACTAGTATGCCTCTACTTGACTAGCTCGTTGAATCAAAGATGGTTATGTTTCCTAGCCATAGACATGAGTTGTCATTTGATTAACGGGATCACATCATTGGAGAATGATGTGATTGACTTGACCCATTCCGTTAGCTTAGCATTTGATCGTTTAGTATATTGCTATTGCTTTCTTCATGACTTATACATGTTCCTATGACTATGAGATTATGCAACTCCCGAATACCGGAGGAACACTTTGTGTGCTACCAAATGTCACAACGTAACTGGGTGATTATTGATACGTCTCCAACGTATCTATAATTTTTGATTGCTCCATGCTATATTATCTTCTATTTTGGACATTATTGGGCTTTATTATTCACTTTTATATTATTTTTGGGACTAACCTATTAACTGGAGGCCCAGCCCAGAATTGTTGTTTTTTGTCTATTTCAGAGTTTCGCGGAAAAAGAATATCAAACGGAGTCCAAACGGAATGAAACCTTCGGGAACGTGATTTTCGGAACGAACATGATCCAGAGGACTTGACCCTACGTCAAGAAATCAAGCAGGAAGCCACGAGGTAGGGGGCACCTACCCCCCTGGGCGCGCCCTCCACCCTCGTGGGCCCCATGTTGCTCCACTGACGTACTCATTCCTCCTATATATACCTACGTACCCCCAAACAATCAGATACGGAGCCAAAAACCTAATTCCACCGCCGCAACCTTCTGTACCCACGAGATCCCATCTTGGGGCCTGTTTCGGAGCTCCGCCGGAGGGGGCATCAATCATGGAGGGCTTCTACATCAACACCATAGCCTCTCCGATGAAGTGTGAGTAGTTTACCTCAGACCTTCGGGTCCATAGTTATTAGCTAGATGGCTTCTTCTCTCTTTTTGGATCTCAATAGAATGTTCTCCCCCTCTCTTGTGGAGATCTATTCGATGTAATCTTCTTTTGCGGTGTGTTTGTTGAGACCGATGAATTGTGGGTTTATGATCAAGTTTATCTATGAACAATATTTGAATCTTCTGAATTCTTTTATGTATGATTGGTTATCTTTGCAAGTCTCTTCGAATTATCAGTTTGGTTTGGCCTACTAGATTGATCTTTCTTGCAATGGGAGAAGTGCTTAGCTTTGGGTTCAATCTTGCGGTGTCCTTTCCCAGTGACAGTAGGGGCAGCAAGGCACGTATTGTATTGTTGCCATCGAGGATAACAAGATGGGGTTTTTATCATATTGCATGAATTTATCCCTCTACATCATGTCATCTTGCTTAAAGCGTTACTCTGTTCTTATGAACTTAATACTCTAGATGCATGCTGGATAGCGGTCGATGTGTGGAGTAATAGTAGTAGATGCAGGCAGGAGTCGGTCTACTTGTCTCGGACGTGATGCCTATATACATGATCATACCTAGATATTCTCATAACTATGCTCAATTCTGTCAATTTCTCAACAGTAATTTGTTCACCCACCGTAAAATACTTATGCTCTTGAGAGAAGCCACTAGTGAAACCTATGGCCCCCGGGTCTATCTTCATCATATTAATATTCCAACACTTAGTTATTTCCGTTGCTTTTTACTTTGCTTTTATTTTACTTTGCATCTTTATCATAAAAATACCAAAAATATTATCCTATCATATCTATCAGATCTCACTCTCGTAAGTGACCGTGTAGGGATTGACAACACCTTATCGCATTGGTTGCGAGGATTTATTTGTTTGTCTAGGTGCGAGGGACTCGCGCGTAGCCTCCTACTGGATTGATACCTTGGTTCTCAAAAACTGAGGGAAATACTTACGCTACTTTGCTGCATCACCCTTTCCTCTTCAAGGGAAAACCAACGCAGTGCTCAAGAGGTAGCAAGAAGGATTTCTGGCGCCGTTGCCGGGGAGGTCTACGCAAAAGTCAACATACCAAGTACCCATCACAAACCCTTATCTCCCGCATTACATTATTTGCTATTTGCCTCTCATTTTCCTCTCCCCCACTTCACCCTTGCCATTTTATTCGCCCTCTCTTTTTCGTTCGCCTCTTTTTTGCTTGCTTCTTGTTTGCTCATGTGTTGGATTGCTTGCTTGTCACGATGGCTCTACCTAGATTTGGTGATCTTCACCTTAAAAGGTTAGAAGAGATTGAAAGCAACGTCAGGAGTTTTATGGTTTTGCAATTTGAGCATAATAATTTCTTCAGAAACGAGCTTAAGGAACAAAAAAGCTTTATGAGTTATATGAATAAAGAGCTCGATGATATGTCTAAAGAATTTCATGGTTTGAGATCCCAAATTGCTCGTCTTGAGAAGTTGATGGCTGAAATATCAGATAAGCAGGCTACCTTAGTTAATAAGATGGCCGCTAAACCAGAGAACTTTGAAAATAAAGATGAAGATCTAAAAGTTATTGATCTGTCCCATATTAAATCTTTGTTTTGCAATATGAATCTTGATAATGATGGGACTGAATATGATCCACCTTTACCTAGAAGGCGTTCCAAAAATTCGGAGTTTTTAGATCTTGATGCTAAAATTGATAAAAGTGGGATTGAAGAGATCAAAACCCTAGATATTAATAAACCCACTATTTTGGATTTCAAGGAATTTAATTATGATAATTGCTCTTTGATAGATTGTATTTCCTTGTTGCACTCTGTGCTAAATTCTCCGCATGCTTATAGTCAAAATAAAGCTTTTACCAAACATATCATTGATGCTTTGATGCAATCTTATGAAGGAAAACTTGAGTTGGAAGTTTCTATCCCTAGAAAACTTTATGATGAGTGGGAACCTACTATTAAAATTAAGATTAAAGATCATGAATGCTATGCTTTATTTGGGTGCTAGTGTTTCCACGATTCCAAAAACTTTGTGCGATTTGCTAGGTTTCCGTGATTTTGATGATTGCTCTTTAAAATTGCACCTTGCGGATTCCACTATTAAGAAACCTATGGGAAGAATTAATGATGTTCTTATTTTTGCAAATAGGAACTATGTGCCCGTAGATTTTATCGTTCTTGATATATATTGCAATCCTTCATGTCCTATTATTCTTGGTAGACCTTTCCTTAGAACGATTGGTGCAATTATTGATATGAAGGAAGGGAATATTAGATTCCAATTTCCATTAAAGAAAGGCATGGAACACTTACCTAGGAAGAAAATAAAATTACCATATGAATCTATCATGAGAGCCACTTATGGATTGCCTACCAAAGATGGCAATACCTAGATCTATCCTTGCTACTATGCCTAGCTAGGGGCGTTAAACGATAGCGCTTGTTGGGAGGCAACCCAATTTTATTTTTAGTTTTTTGCTTTTTGCTTCTGTTTAGGAATAAATATTTGATCTAGCCTCTGGTTAGATGTGTTTTTATGTTTTAATTAGTGTTTGTGCCAAGTTAAACCTATAGGATCTTCTTGGATGATAGTTATTTGATCTTGCTGTAATTTCCAGAAACTTTCTGTTCACGAAAATAATTATTAAAAATCACCAGAACGTGATAAAATATTTATTCCAATGGCTGCTGATCAATAAACAAATTTCCTAGGTCGTCCTATTTTGGCTGATTTTTTGGAATTCCAGAAGTTTGCGTTAGTTACAGATTACTACAGACTGTTCTGTTTTTGACAGATTCTGTTTTTCGTGTGTTGTTTCCTTATTTTGATGAATCTATGGCTAGTAAAAGAGTTTATAAACCATAGAGAAGTTGGAAGGCAGTAGGTTTAACACCAATATAATTAAAGAATGAGTTCATTACAGTACCTTGAAGTGGTCTTTTGTTTTCTTTCGCTAACGGAGCTCACGAGATTTTCTGTTAAGTTTTGTGTTGTGAAGTTTTCAAGTTTTGGATAAAAGATTTGATGGATTATGGAACAAGGAGTGGAAAGAGCCTAAGCTTGGGGATGCCCATGGAACCCCCAAGATAATCTAAGGACACCAAAAAGCCAAAGCTTGGGGATGCCCCGGAAGGCATCCCCTCTTTCGTCTACTTCCATCGGTAACTTTACTTGGAGCTATATTTTTATTCACCACATGATATGTATTTTGCTTGGAGCGTCTTGTATGATTTGAGTCTTTGTTTGTTAGTTTACCACAATAATACTTGTTGTACACACCTTTTGAGAGAGACACACATGATTCAGAAATTATTAGAATACTCTATGTGCTTCACTTATATCTTTTGAGTTATATAGTTTTTGCTCTAGTACTTCAGTTATATCTTTTAGAGCACGGTGGTGGATTTGTTTTATAGAAACTATTGATCTCTCATGCTTCACTTATATTATTTTGAGAGCCTTAAAATAGAATGGCAATTTGCTTTAATTAATATCATGAGAAATTTGATGCTTGATAATTGTTTTGAGATATAAAGGTGGTAATATCATAGTTGTGCTAGTTGAGTAATTGTGGAATTGAAAAATACATGTGTTGGAGTTTGTGATTCCCGTAGCATGCACGTATGGTGAACCGTTATGTAATGAAGTCGGAGCATGAAGTATTTGTTGATTGTCTTCCTTTGTGTGGCGGTCGGGATCGCGCGATGGTTAACTCCTACCAACCCTTCCCCTAGGAGCATGCGTAGTAGTACTTTGCTTCGAGGGCTAATAAATTTTTGCAATAAGTATATGAGTTCTTTATGACTAATGTGAGTCCATGGATTATACGCACACTTACCTTTCCGCAATTTTCTAGCCTCTTCGTACCGCGCATTGCCCTTTCTCACCTTGAGAGTTGGTGCAAACTTCGCCGGTGCATCCAAACCCCGTGATATGATACGCTCTATCACACATAAACCTCCTTATATCTTCCTCAAAACAGCCACCATACCTACCTATCATGGCATTTCCATAGCCATTCCGAGATATATTGCCATGCAACTTTCCACCACTTCATGTATCATGACATACTCCATCATTGTCATATTGCTTTGCATGATCATGTAGTTGACATTGTATTTGTGGCAAAGCCACCGTTCATAATTCTTTCATACATGTCGCTCTTGATTCATTGCATATCCCGGTAGACCGCCGGAGGCATTCATATAGAGTCATATTTTGTTCTAAGTATTGAGTTGTAATTCATGAGTTGTAAGTAAATAAGAGTGTGATGATCATCATTATTAGAGCATTGTCCCAAGTGAGGAAAGGATGATGGAGACTATGATTCCCCCACAAGTCGGGATGAGACTCCAGACAAAAAAGAGGCCATAAAAAAAGAGAAAAGGCCCAAATAAAAAAATGAGAGAAAAAGAGAGAAGGGACAATGTTACTATCCTTTTACCACACTTGTGCTTCAAAGTAGCACTGTGATCTTCATAATAGAGAGTCTCTCATTTTGTCACTTTCATATACTAGTGGGAAATTTCATTATAGAACTTGGCTTGTATATTCCAATGATGGGCTTCCTCAAATGCCCGAGGTCTTCGTGAGCAAGCAAGTTGGATGCACACCCACTTAGTTTCTTTTTGAGCTTTCATACACTTATAGCTCTAGTGCATCCGTTGCATGGCAATCCCTACTCCTCGCATTAATATCAATTGATGGGCATCTCCATAGCCCGTTGATTAGCCTCGTTGATGTGAGACTTTCTCCTTTTTTTGTCTTCCCACATAACCCCTACCATTATACCTTATTCCACCATAGTGCTATATCCATGGCTTGCGCTCATGTATTGTGTAAGAGTTGAAAAGGCTGAAGCGCGTTAAAAGTATGAACCAATTGCTTGGCTAAAACCGAGGTCGTACATGATATGAATATTTTGTGTGGGGAAGATGGAGCATAGCCAGACTATATGATTTTGTAGGGATAACTTGCTTTGGCTATGTTATTTTGATAAGACATGATTGCTTAGTTAGTATGCTTGAAATATTATTGCTTTTATGTCAATATTAAACTTTTATCTAGAATCATATCAAATCTGAACATTCATGCCACAATAAGAAGAATTACATTGAAATTATGCTAAGTAGCATTCCACATCAAAAATTCTGTTTTTATCATTTACCTACTCGAGGACGAGCAGGAATTAAGCTTCGGGATGCTTGATACGTCCCCAACGTATCTATAATTTTTTATTGCTCCATGCTATATTATCTTCTGTTTTGGACATTATTGGGCTTTATTATTCACTTTTATATTATTTTTGGGACTAACCTATTAACCGGAGGCCCAGCCCACAATTGCTGTTTTTTGCCTATTTTAGAGTTTCGCAGAAAAAGAATATCAAACGGAGTCCAAACGGAATGAAACCTTCGGGAACGTGATTTTCAGAACGAACATGATCCAGAGGACTTGGAACCTACGTCAAGAAATCAAGCAGGAAGCCACGAGGTAGGGGGCGCGCCTACCCCCCTGGGCGCGCCCTCCACCCTCGTGGGCCCCACGTTGCTCCACCGACGTACTCCTTCCTCCTATATATACCTACGTACCCCCAAACAATCAGATACGGAGCCAAAAACCTAATTCCACCGCCGCAACCTTCTGTACCCACGAGATCCCATCTTGGGGCCTGTTCCGGAGCTCCGCCTGAGGGGGCATCAATCACGGAGGGCTTCTACATCAACACCATAGCCTCTCCGATGAAGTGTGAGTAGTTTACCTCAGACCTTCGGGTCCATAGTTATTAGCTAGATGGCTTCTTCTCTCTTTTTGGATCTCAATAGAATGTTCTCCCCCTCTCTTGTGGAGATCTATTCGATGTAATCTTCTTTTGCGGTGTGTTTGTTGAGACCGATGAATTGTGGGTTTATGATCAAGTTTATCTATGAACAATATTTGAATCTTCTGAATTCTTTATGTATGATTGGTTATCTTTGCAAGTCTCTTTGAATTATCAGTTTGGTTTGGCCTACTAGATTGATCTTTCTTGCAATGGGAGAAGTGCTTAGCTTTGGGTTCAATCTTGCGGTGTCCTTTCCCAGTGACAGTAGGGGCAGCAAGGCACGTATTGTATTGTTGCCATCGAGGATAATAAGATGGGGTTTTATCATATTGCATGAATTTATCCCTCTACATCATGTCATCTTGCTTAAAGTGTTACTCTGTTCTTATGAACTTAATACTCTAGATGCATGCTGGATAGCGGTCGATGTGTGGAGTAATAGTAGTAGATGCAGGCAGGAGTCGGTCTACTTGTCTCGGACGTGATGCCTATATACATGATCATACCTAGATATTCTCATAACTATGCTCAATTCTGTCAATTGCTCAACAGTAATTTGTTCACCCACCATAAAATACTTATGCTCTTGAGAGAAGCCACTAGTGAAACCTATGGCCCCCGGGTCTATCTTCATCATATTAATCTTCCAACACTTAGTTATTTCCGTTGCTTTTTACTTTGCTTTTATTTTACTTTGCATCTTTATCATAAAAATACCAAAAATATTATCCTATCATATCTATCAGATCTCACTCTCGTAAGTGACCGTGTAGGGATTGACAACCCCTTATCGCGTTGGTTGCGAGGATTTATTTGTTTGTGTAGGTGCGAGGGACTCGCGCGTAGCCTCCTACTGGATTGATACCTTGGTTCTCAAAAACTGAGGGAAATACTTACGCTACTTTGTTGCATCACCCTTTCCTCTTCAAGGGAAAACCAACGCAGTGCTCAAGAGGTAGCAAGAAGGATTTCTGGCGCCGTTGCCGGGGAGGTCTACGCAAAAGTCAACATACCAAGTACCCATCATAAACCCTTATCTCCCGCATTACATTATTTGCCATTTTCCTCTCATTTTCCTCTCCCCCACTTCACCCTTGTCGTAATGCACGTCACTATAAGCCTTGCAAGCAATGCAACTAATGAGTTAGATGCGGGATGATGTATTACAGAACGAGTAAAGAGACTTGCCGGTAATGAGATTGAACTAGGTATTGAGATACCGATGATCAAATCTCGGGCAAGTAACATACCGATGAGAAAGGGAACAACGTATGTTGTTATGCGGCTTGACCGAGAAAGATCTTTGTAGAATATGTAGGAACCAATATGAGTATCCAGGTTCCGCTATTGGTTATTTACCGGAGATGAGTCTCGGTCATGTCTACATAGTTCTCGAACCCGTAGGGTCCGCACGTTTAACGTTCGGTGATGATCAGTATTATGAGTTTATGTGGTTTGATGTACCGAAGGTAGTTTGGAGTCCCGGATATGATCACGGACATGACGAGGAGTCTCGAAATGGTCGAGACATAAAGATCGATATATTGGAAGCCTATATTTGGACATCGGAATAGTTCTGGGTGAATTCGGGAATTTACTGGAGTACCGGGAGGTTACCGGAACCCCCCGGTAAGTGTATGGGCCTTATTGGGCCATAGTGGAGAGAGAGAGAGGAGGCCAGGGCAGGCCGCGCGCCCCTCCCCCTCTGGTCCGAATTGGACTAGGAGGGGGGCGGCGCCCCCTTTCCTTCCTCCCTCTCTCCCCCTTCCTTCTCTCCCAGTCCAACTAGGGAAGGGGGGAATCCTACTCCCAGTGGGAGTAGGACTCCTCCAGGGCGCGCCATAGGAGGGCCGGAACTCCCCCCCTCCTCCACTCCTTTATATACGGGGGAGGGGGCACCCCATAGACACACAAGTTGATCATTGATCTTTTAGCCGTGTGTGGTGCCCCCCTCCACCATAATCCACCTCGGTCATATGATCGTAGTGCTTAGGGAAGCCCTGCGCCGGTAACTTCATCATCACCGTCATCACGCTGTCGTGCTGACGAAGCTCTCCCTCGAAGCTCTACTGGATCATGAGTTCGCGGGACGTCGCCAAGCTGAACGTGTGCATATCGCGGAGGTGTCGTACGTTCGGTACTAGGATCGGTTGATCGTGAAGACGTACGACTACATCAACCGCGTTGCCATAATGCTTCCGCTTTCGATCTACGAGGGTACGTGGACAACACTCTCCCCTCTCGTTGCTATGCATCACCATGATCTTGCGTGTGCGTAGAATTTTTTTGAAATTACTACGTTCCCCAACAACTAGTACATGAGTGTCGTGTTTAAATTTGAAATTATTCCAAGTTCGTTTGGCATTTTTATGCATTAATTGAGTTTCTGGGCATTTAATGTGCATAATTCAAATTTGAACTACAAGCACATGCTCAAATGCACCAAAGTTTGTTGAAAAATCACATGTGTGTCTTTGGGTGAATTTATAGGTCTCATGCAAGAAATGGGAATGAAATTCAAACATCTGGGCGTCGTGGCTCGGCCGGAAAGTTTGAGAAACTTGGTTTTTAAATTCCTGTAAATCCAAAACACGCCTGAAAATCATGAAACTTGGCATGGTGTCATGACATGGCACCAACATGTTGTGGTAATTTTTTTGGCCGAATTGGGAAAAGCTTTGGTGTAAGCTTCATGCAAACCGGAGCTTCCCTCACGAAGGCTCGTGGTTCCGAGAGGGAACGTGTCACCTCCGTGTGCGAAACGACATACGTACACTGCGTTCTCCCACCTTAATTTTTTTACACGGGCAGATTAAACCAAATAGAAGTATCGTGCTAAATTTTGGAATTATTCCGGGTTCCTTTGGCCTTTTTATACATTAATTGAGTTTCTGCGCATTTAATGTGCATAATTCAAATTTGAACTACAAGCACATGCTCCAGTGCACCAAAGTTGGTTGAAAAATCACATGTGTGTCCTTGGGTGAATTTATAGGTCCCATGCAAGAAATGGGAACACTGGTGCGCGTCGGTCCTAAACAAACGATTTAAAACCCCTTTCCGTGACGGCATTTGGAACCGTCGCCAAGTGAGTGTGTGCGATAGGGTGTCCTTCCCACACGACCCAAAAATCGACGGGGATAGGCCCTCCTGGGACCCAGGCTGGGGCCGTGTGTGATCGGGCGAGGCATCGAAACCCAATCATTTCCGTAGGTATGTACATCCCACACAGTGAATCCCAGAAATCATTTCCGTAGGTATGTACATCCCACACGGTGAATCCCAGA
The DNA here is from genome assembly GCF_018294505.1 of Triticum aestivum. Lineage (NCBI taxonomy): Eukaryota > Viridiplantae > Streptophyta > Magnoliopsida > Poales > Poaceae > Triticum > Triticum aestivum. The sequence goes on along the minus strand of NC_057799.1, from coordinate 488,239,015 downwards.
AATCATTTCCGTAGGTATGTACATCCCACACGGTGAATCCCAGAAAAACATTTCCGTTCGTATGTATATCACACACAGTCAATCCGAGGAATACGTTTCCGTTCTTATGTACATCCCACACAGTCAATCCAGGGAAAACGTTTCCATTCGGATGTACATCCCACACGGTTTTATGTATACGCTCGTGTGTGAAAGGTGTAACTATGACACACACTCTGCCTTGGTTAACTGTTTTCTTTCATTAACTACATCACACACGATTTGATGTAGAAAACTGTGTGGCATTGTGCTATCCATCGCAAGCGCTTTTACTGCTAGAACCGTTTGCAAAGGTCCATGACCGTCTGTTCTATTTTTATTTTTGCCTGTAATTTATTATTCTAATTGGAAATTTTGAAATACGAAACATGCAATTCAAATTCTTAGCACAATGGTTCAACAACGAATTCATAAATAAAATTGCCAGTACAATATGTTCAGTAATTACAGGATTAGGCAGCAATTAACTATGATGAACCGCGGTATTTAAAGGCGGTAAAGGTGAAGAGACAAGTGTAAATCATTTTGACTGCCGACGGTGTTGAAGAAGCGGAATGCTCATAATGTGCCTTCCTGCATGCCATTGGCACGAACCACTTTTGTCCAACCCCTTGTGACGATCGCCCGCTCATCCTTCACCGCCTCCAGGAAGACTTCTAGAGCACTATCATGGTAGCATGAATTATATACTTTTAACCTTAGTTGCCTCCACTCCAGTCATGTAGTTTGCAAGGTAATCATCAGTAAATAGCTTCAGAAACCACTGAAAAGAGAAAAATATCAGATACTGAGGTCTAATAGAGTAACTTGTTGTGGGCAGGGGGAAAAGGCAACACATTACTTACCATCCTAAAGTTCATTGTTGTCTTCGACAAAAGTGTAAATAAAGAGCTTAATTCCAATCACCTGTTTCTTTCACCTAACAATATTTCTTAGTTTCCTCACTTGACGCTTGTTCATGAATATCTCATTGCCCCATACGCAAAAGGGATCGAAGCGTGGATCAGTACCCCTCATATATGTACCTACAAGCAACCAGTAAAGGTTAGAAGCTAAACTGAGATTGCACAAATGATGTAAAATACAACTACCTATGTTCCTAGGTACAAGTATTTTTTTTAGATTTCAATATGAACTACATACGGATGTATATAGAATTATACATATAGTTTAGATTAGAATCTAGATTCACGCATTTTGCTCCTTATGTAGTCTATATTGGAATCTCTAAAAATACTTATATTTAGGAATAGATGGTGTATAAGACATGGGATGCAGCTAACCTCGACGGCAAACAACGGCATCGCCCATTGTAGCCCTGTGTAAGTACATGGAAAGCCAATGTTAACTACAACAGGGTTAACATCCACCAAAAATAGCAAATGGTAATAAAACGGCAGCATCTGTAGTGATATCTTCATTTCGAAAGAGTAGCATGGTAGCAAAGGGACGGATTAAAAAATGGAACTGTTAATTGCAACAGGCTTAACAACATCCTAATTCATGTTTTGTAAGTTTGTAGCCAGTGAAATACAACTCTTTAAAAATGGATACAATTGTTAATTGCAACAGGCTTAATGGCCATTGAAACCGATACTGATAAAAATGCAATTGGCAGAGTTAAACATCACAGGGCAGGTGCTGCCAGAGCAGATAATGGCCCAGTTGTCTATAAAAAGGTAGGGATAGTAGCAAAAACGTGTTAGGCATGTTTACTAGAACATGCTTAATACATCGACCGTACAGAACATAGCCATTAATTGCAACTGGTTTTGGTAAGATTGAACTGGTGAGTACATACTTGGTAAGTCCTGAGAGGTAGTTGCTGGGGCACTTCATCTTGGTCAGAGCTCGCCCAAAGTCAGCAATGGCAGAGGCGAGCTGTTCCTCCGGGTCGAAGCGTGGATCAGTGCCATTGACATGTGTACCTACAGGCAACCAGTAAATGGGTAGAAGTTAAACTGCAATTGCACAAATTATGTGAAATACTGTAAGACATGGGATGCAGCTCACCTCGACATCAAACAAAAGCATCGGCCGTTATGACCCTGCGTAAGTACATGGATAGGCATGTTAAGTGCAACAGGGTTAGCATCCACTAAAAATAGCAAATGGGCAGCATCTCTAGTGATATCCTGAGTCATGTATTGTAAGTTTGTTGCTGGTATTGGTGAAATTGAGCTGGACACGGTAATATTTGAACATCACATAGTGTGTAGTACTGAAATAAACAAGGCACGAACATGCTTAATACATCAACCGTACAAATCGTAGCCGTTGCAAGTGGTATTGGTAAGATTTAGCTGGTCAGATCTTACATGTTAAGTCCTGGGGGGTAGTCGTTGGGGGACTTCATCTGGGCCAGAGCCTGCACCATGTCGGCGGCGGCGGCGGAGGCGAGGTGTTCCTCTGGGTCAACACGCACAGCGGCCATCACGCCATGGACCGCCATCAGCTCCTGGCGGGGGGGATTTGGAGGCATGAGGATGTTTCGCAGGCGCCATTTAAGCAATCAGGCCGGGGACGTGATAGAGATCGGTGGGTTACCTGACTGGATCTGAGCAGAACGTAGATGTGGTTGAAGCTGTGGTTGCGGCGGCGGCGGTTTGAGATGCCGGTAGGGGGAGGTGCGAGGGAGGGGGATACTGAGGGGAAGGGGATGTGGTTGGAGGAATAAATTCTGAAATCGCGCGCCTAATGAAAATTTCAGTGCGAAATTTGAAACTTGGGCGGGGGAAACACACAACACAGACGAAGCGCGTAAAATACTCGTGTGTGAGAAAAAAGAAAGTTGGCAGATCCCGTCTCCAAAAAAATGTACACGTGTACTTGATTTTTTCGGTCAATGGTACGCCTGGTTTATTAGGAAATATCGCACAGGTAACTGACTTATGGGTCATTAACGCAAAAAACGCAGACGGGTACGGCATAGAAACCATGTGTTTTGTGATCTTCTAATGATTAACGCAAAAAAACGCACACGGACACACATGCTAATCAACGCTCAAAACCCTCAAAGGATGCTCTTACCAACATTGTACGTTAATACTACAAACTTAAAGTACTACTGGTAATTTGCTCTAATACTACAAACATAAACTACTTCTCACATGCTGCCATCAGGGCATGCTAGCCAGACGCCGGCGTTCTCCTACCCGGCCTTGTAGGCTGCAGCCCACCGTGCTTCGATCTCCGCCAAGCTCTCCTCACCACGGCGTGCGGCCTCTTTTTTCTTGCGGCGGCGGGACTCTCTTTTCTTGACTGCTTTCTGCCTTTTCCGCTCCTTCTGTGCGGCTTTGGCTGCCTCTAGATCCACCACCCATTCGGCCATGGCAGCCTCAAAGTCCGCCCATGTAACTGTCTGGCCGCCGCCGGCGATGAACTCGGCGCGGCGAGATGCCATCGCTTCCTTACCATGTGCACGGTCGCGGGCGGCGAGGAACGCGACGCGGCAGGATGCCATCGCTTCCTTACCAGTTATTGTGCGCCGCGGTGCCATGGACGACGCCTGGAGAGAGCTCTAGGACGGAGGGGCCGGGCAGCCGTACAGTGCGGTGGTATTCAAGAGCTCAACCACAAACGACAACAGAAATTTGGCTTCCCTTACAATTTTGCTCGTTCATTATCGCACACGGTTCATCTCCGTCGCTTCCGTAACAGTGTGCGCTGAGCCTATTGTGTGTTGCGTTATGATTGGCCAGAACCCCAGCCACGCGGATCGCGCGTGTGCACCGTTGGATGCGCCGCGATCGAACGGCAATCCACATCCCTCACATCACACCCGTGCACCTGTAGCTAGATTGGATTTATATGCGCTAAATGCCTAGAAAATGCACATAATCCCCTAAATATGGTAAATGAGCCCGGAAAAATGTCAAATTTGAACACGGTGATTTGCACGGTGTATGTTCGTTGTAGAAAAAACTCCAGGGCAAAGAACGAAGAAAATTTGGATTACCCTTCAATCTTGAGGATTTCCCTTTCGAAAGCATGGAACTTCCTCGGTGATGGTTCGATTTATGAAGGGCGTGCATGACAACATAAGCCAAACCTTCTCAAATTTTTACCAAGGCATGGTGAGGTCATACCATGGCACCATGCCAGGCGTCATGTTTTTTAAGCATTTATTTCATTTTTTATAGTTGAAAACCCAACAAACAGACATTTGTGGTTGATTATTGCCACACATTTCCTCGAAATATCTGTCCATTCCTTGTAAAAGGCATGAGAATTTACTAAATGGCACGAGCATGGTTTTCTAGGACGTTCTTGTGGACCCTTTCATGCATCGATTGTTTGAACTTGAATTATGCGCATTAATGCCTAGGAAATGCACATAATCCCCTAAATATGGCAAATGAACCCGGAAAAGTGCCAAATTTGAACACGGTGATTTGCAGGTTGTGTGTTCATCGTAGAAAAAACTCATGGACAAAGGACAAAGGAAATTTGGACCCCCTTCAATCTTGGTGATTTCCCCCTTGAAACCATGAAACTTCCTCGGTGATGGTTCGATTTATGAAAGGCACGCATCACGACATAAGGAAAACATTCTCCAATTTTTACCAGGGCATGGTGAGGCCATACCATGGCACCAAGCCAGGCATCATGTTTTCCAACCATGTGTTTCATTTTTTGTATAGTTCTTAACCGAGTAAACGACGTGTTTATGGTTGACTATTGCCACACATTTCCTTGAAATATCTGCCCATTCCTTGTAAAAGGCACGAGAATGTGCTAAATAACATGAGCATGGTTTTCCAGACCGTTCTTGTGCACCTTTTCATGCACCGATTGTTCGAATTTGAATTATGTCCATTAATGCCTAGAAAATGCACATAATCCCCTAAATATTGTAAATGAGCCCGGGAAAATGTCAAATTTGAACACGTTGCATTTGAGGCGGTATGTTGATCGTTGGAAAAACTGAATGACAAACTAGGACGGAAATTAGGATTCCCGTTCAATCTTGGAGATTTTCCCTCTCGAAAGCATGGAACTTCCTCGGTGATGGTTTGATTTATGAAGGGCGTCCATGACGACATAAGCCAAACCTTCTCAAATTTTTACCAGGGCATGGTGAGGTGTCATACCATGGCACCATGCCAGGCGTCATGTTTTTTAAGCATTTATTTCATTTTTTTTCTATAGTTGAAAACCCAACAAACAAACATTTGTGGTTGACTATTGCCACACATTTCATCGAAATATCTGTCCATTCCTTGTAAAAGGCATGAGAATTTACTAAATGGCACGAGCATGGTTTTCTAGGCCGTTCTTGTGGACCCTTTCATGCATCGATTGTTTGAACTTGAATTATGCGCATTAATGCCTAGGAAATGCACATAATCCCCTAAATATGGCAAATGAACCCTGAAAAGTGCCAAATTTGAACACGGTGATTTGCAGGTTGTATACTCATCATAGAAAAAAAACTCGTGGACAAAGGACAAAGAAAATTTGGATCCCCCTTCAATCTTGGTGATTTCCCCCTCGAAACCATGAAACTTCCTCGGATGATGGTTCATTTTATGAAAGGCGCGCATCACGACATATGGAAAACATTCTCCAATTTTTCCAGGGGCATGGTGAGGCCATACCATGGCACCACACCAGGCGTCATGTTTTCCAACCATGTGCTTCATTTTTTGTATAGCACGAGCATGGTTTTCTAGACCGTTCTTGCGCACCTTTTCATGCACCGATTGTTCGAATTTGAATTATGTGCATAATTAATGCCTAGAAAAGGCACACAATCCCCTCAATATGGTAAATGAGTTCGAAAAATGTCAAATTTGAACACATTTCATTTGAGGCGGTATGTTGATCATTGGAAAAAAACTGAAAGACAAACTAGGACGGAAATTTGGATTCCCCTTCAATCTTGGTGATTTCCCTCTCGAAAGCATTGAACTTCCTCGGTGATGGTTTGATTTATGAAGGGCGTGCATGACGACATAAATCAAACCTTCTCAGCTTTTAACCAGGGCACGGTGAGGCCATATCATGGCACCATGCCAGCCGTCATGTTTTTCAAGCACATATTTCATTGTTCTATAGTTGATAACCCAGTAAATGACGCGTTTGTGATTGACTCCATTGAAATCTCTGCCCATTCCTTGTAAAAGGCTTGAGAAATTACTAAATACCACGAGTATGGTTTTTCCAGACCGTTCTTGTGCACCCTTTCATGTGCCAATTGTTCGAATTTGAATTACGTGCATTAATGCCTACAAAATGCAAGTAATCCCCTAAATATTGTATATGAACCCGGAAAAGTGTCAAATTTGAACACGGTGATTAGCAGGGTTTATGTTCAACGTAGAAAAAAACTCATGGATGAAAGACAAAGGAAATTTGGATTCCCATTCAATCTCGGTGATTTACTATCGCACACGGTTCATCTCCGTCGCCTCTGCGAACCGTGTTTGTTCATTCACAGATGCAAAAGGAAAAGAAAACCCTCGCCCACTTCGTCCCCACTCGCTCACCACAGACTCCTCCGCAACTCTGCACCCTAAGCTCGACGGCTGTTGGCGGCGGCCGTAGGTCACGCTCCAAATGGCACCGGATTTCACCTCCACCGCTTTCCGCCGCCTATCTGCACCGACATTCTAGACTCTGGTCGACTGGGGTTTTCTGCGGGATTGGGCCGGGGATTTTTATCATGGAGAAGGTAATCAACTTAATTAGCAAAATATTCACTCATCTCTTATCGCAGTCCGTCCGTCGCTGTTAATCAACCGGCAGAAATTGCCGTGGAATCATTTTTGTTCTAGCTGATTCATGGGTGTTCATTCATGTGTGCACAGTGCGAGCACAAATTGAGCAACTGTGGTCGTGGCCAGTCGGAAACGAAGTTCTATCTCACCATTTTGGATGACTTCAGGGAGCGCTCGGTATGTTCAATCTCAACCTACCACGGTCGGCATGGCCTAAATTTGTGAACATATACCGTCTGTTGCTACATTATCTATATATTTGCATCAAATCTTTGTTACATTATCTATTTTTACTTCTATATTTTTGTACTTTGCTTGCATCTATATATGGATATGTTCTATCAGTTACTCCCATATTTGCATCTTGCTCGGTTATTTCAATATATCTAATTTATGATCTTAATTTTCATTTCAAGTAGTACATCCCTTGCTATGCAAGAACAGGAGTAGAAGGAAATCTTGGGCTTTACTTTGCTGATGACTCCCAGGATGTCATATTGACAACGCAACCTGGGTTTACAATGACGGTTAGCGTATAACTTGATAAAGATGGTTACTCCTATTTTAATGCGGACCTTTGGAGAAAAATGTCTAAGTGTTATGAACTGAAAGCTGGCAATAAAATTCTAGTGCGTGCACCACAGCCTGGTCTAATTAACATGTATGTTTACTTCCCCAATGTCATCAGCCGATCAAAGTCTGATCGAGGTTAGTGTCCTTTCAACTTTCTCCATGCTGTCATATTACTATTTAAGCAACCAATTGATCACTATTTAAGCAACCAATTGTGATATCATATTCTGACTCCGTTCCTAGGCAGTAACAAATTCTGTTTACCAATTTATGCACACTATATATTCTTCTGCCATGTTCTGAATAAATAATACCTTTCCACCTTTTAAGCAGGATATGTTGGATGCATAGTGAATGATCTGTATGTTACTAAGCGTACCAAATTTCACTGGAAGGACTTGAAGCATGTCATAAACTTTGTTGATAATCTGACAGAGATAGCACAGTGTATGAACGCTGGATTTTGGATGGGATTAATTAGACCTATGGTGCACACACTGAACAAGACCAATTGTGTGCACAAAGCGCTGGTAAAAAGTCTTATTTTAATGTTTATGCTCATAAACTATATATATCTTCAACGATATGTTACAATTGTTTTTTATTCTACATGTCAACAGAAATTGCCCCCTGTAGCCGTTCCTGGACCGATTTCCCGCCGTGGTCGAATTACACTTGTGCCTGCTAATAACACCAAAGTGATTGCAAGGTACTGCATTTCCCGCAAAAATGAAACCATTCAAATTAATAATTTCTCGCTTCTCGTGGCAATGCATCCATGTTGGAAAATTGGAGACACTGTTCTACTCCTACTCTACCAAGGCACAGGAGGGCTCTTCCTTTTCATTGACGAGATGTCGAGTCGCCGTGATCAAGCTGCTTCCAGTGGATAGTTGTGGTTGTTGGCCCTCAGCCTCTTAAAATGTGCTAGCTGTTACTATATATGTTAAGTATGTAGATATGGACCATATGGTTGTTGGCCCTTAACCTCTTAAAATGTGATAGTTGTTACTATGTTAAGTATGTAGATATGGACCATATGGTTGTCAAAACCGTGTTATGAAGATCCTCCTTTTGTCGAGTAGTGTAACCACTATATATATGTTACTCAAATGCTGGTACACAAGTTCATAAATTTTCATGGAAAGTATTAGTATCGTACACAGTTCATTGAGTTTAAGCGTGTGCCCGATGTCCAGAAGGCATTTGCATATTAACTGTCCATATTGCAAATTCACACACATGTTCACATAAGGAAACGTATGTGTAACATACTAATCATCGCACACGAGTACTCGCAGACGCATCGTGTGCGATACTCCTAGCCACCGCAAGCAACTAGTTTGCATTTTTCAAAGTTTTTTGTACACACAGAATCACACACGAAGTAACTGTATTAACCGTCTGTGTTGTAATTTCTCATCGCAAACAGTTCATCCGAGTCGGCTGTTTGCCACGTATCACACATATCTTGTTTACACGACTCGTTTGTGTTCTTTTGGCTCATCGCAAACAGTTCATCCATGTGAACTGTATGCTGCATATCACACACATCTTGTTAAGTTGAACCGTTTCTGTTGTGTTCCCTAATCGAAAACAGTTCGTCCGAGTTAACCGTATGCCGTATATTGCACACACATTGATATGGCTGCCCGTTTCTGTTGTTCTACCTCATCGCAAACAGTTCGAATGGATTAACCGTGTGTCCTGCATCGCACACACATTATTATGGCTGCCCGTTTCTATTGTTCTGCCTCATCGCAGACATTTTGAATGGATTAACCGTATGCCCTTCATGGCACACGCAACTAAAACCTGAACCGTGTTTGATGCATACATCATCGCAAACGTTTTGCACCTTTTTGACGGTTTTTACACCACCGTTTGCGATTATTGCATTGCACACAGTTTCGGCAAAGGGTCTCCGATCGTAGTGTCGCGTTAGCAGTCTCCTGCAGTAGTGGAATGAAATTCAAACATCTGGGCGTCGTGGCTCGGCCGGAAAGATTGAGAAACTTGGTTTTTTAATTCCTGTAAATCCAAAACACGCCTGCAAATCATGAAACTTGGCATGGTGTCATGACATGGCACCAACATGCGGCAGTAAATTTTTTGGCCGAATTGGGACAAGCTTTGGTGTAAGCTTCTTGCAAACCGGAGCTTCCCTCAAGAAGGCTCGTGGTTCCGAGAGGGAACGTGTCACCTCCATGTGCGAAACGAGATACGTACACTGTCTTCTCCCGCCTTAATTTTTTTTACACAGGCAGATTAGACCAAATAGAAATATCGTGCTAAATTTTGGAATTGTTCCGGGTTCGTTTGGCCTTTTTTATCCATTAATTGAGTTTCTGCGCATTTAATGTGCATAATTCAAATTTGAACTACAATCACATGCTCCAGTGCACCAAAGTTGGTTGAAAAATCACAGGTGTGTCCTTGGGTATATTTATAGGTCCCATGCAAGAAACGGGAATGAAATTCAAACATCTGGGCGTCGTGGCTCGGCCGGAAAGATTGAGAAACTTGGTTTTTTAATTCCTATAAATCAAAAACACGCCTAAAAATCATGAAACTTGGCATGGTTTCATGACATGGCACCAACATGCTATGGTAATTTTTTTGGCCGAATTGGGACAAACTTTGGTGTAAGCTTCTTGCAAACCGGAGCTTCCCTCAAGAAGGCTCGTGGTTCCGAGAGCGAACGTGTCACCTCCGTGTGCCAAACGAGATACGTACACTGCCTTCTCCCGCCTTAATTTTTTACACAGGCATATTAGACCAAATAGAAGTATGGTGCTAAATTTTGGAATTATTCCGGGTTCGTTTGGCCTTTTTTATACATTAATTGAGTTTCTGCGCATTTAATGTGCATAATTCAAATTTGAAGTACAAGCACATGCTCTAGTGCACCAAAGTTGGTTGAAAAATCACATGTGTGTCCTTGGGTGAATTTATAGTTTCCATGCAAGAAATGGAAATGAAATTTAAACATCTGGGCGTCATGGCTCGGCCGGAGAGATTGAGAAACTTGGTTTTTTAATTCCTGTAAATCCAAAACACGCATGAAAATCATGAAACTTGGCATGGTTTCATGACATGGCACCAACATGCCGCGGTAATTTTTTTGGCCGAATTGGGACAAGCTTTGGTGTAAGCTTCTTGCAAACCGGAGCTTCCCTCAAGAAGGCTCGTGGTTCCGAGAGGGAACGTGTCACCTCCGTGTGCGAAACGAAATACGTACACTGCATTCTCCCGCCTTAATTTTTTTACACAGGCAGATTAGACCAAATAGAAATATCGTGCTAAATTTTGGAATTGTTCCGGGTTCGTTTGGCCTTTTTTATCCATTAATTGAGTTTCTGCGCATTTAATGTGCATAATTCAAATTTGAACTACAATCACATGCTCCAGTGCACCAAAGTTGGTTGAAAAAATCACAGGTGTGTCCTTGGGTATATTTATAGGTCCCATGCAAGAAATGGGAATGAAATTCAAACATCTAGGCGTCGTGGCTCGGCTGGAAAAATTGAGAAACTTGGTTTTTTAATCCCTGTAAATCCAAAACACTCCTGAAAATCATGAAACTTGGCATGGTGTCATGACATGGCACCAACATGCTGCGGTAATTTTTTTGGCCGAATTAGGACAAGCTTTGGTGTAAGCTTCTTGCAAACCGGAGCTTCCCTCAAGAAGGCTCGTGGTTCCAAGAGGGAACGAGTCACCTCCGTGTGCGAAACGAGATACGTACACTGCCTTCTCCCGCCTTAATTTTTTTACACAGGCAGATTAGACCAAATAGAAGTATCATGCTAAATTTTGCAATTATTCCGGGTTCGTTTGGCCTTTTTATGCATTAATTGAGTTTCTGCGCATTTAATGTGCATAATTCAAATTTGAACTACAAGCACATGCTCCAGTGCACCAAAGTTGGTTGAAAAATCACATGTGTGTCCTTGGGTGTATTTCTAGGTCCCATGCAAGAAATGGGAATGAAATTCAAACATCTGGGCGTCGTGGCTCGGCCGGAAAAATTGAGAAACTTGGTTTTTTAATCCCCGTAAATCCAAAACATGCCTGAAAATCATGAAACTTGGCATGGTGTCATGACATGGCACCAACATGCAGCGGTAGTTTTTTTGGTCGAATTGGGATAAGCTTTGGTGTAAGCTTCTTGCAAACTGGAGCTTCCCTCAAGAAGGCTCGTGGTTCCGAGAGGGAACGTGTCACCTCCTTGTGCGAAACGAGATACGTACACTGCCTTCTCCCGCCTTAATTTTTTTACACAGGCGGATTAGAACAAATAGAAGTATCGTGCTAAATTTTGGAATTATTCCGGGTTCGTTTGGCCTTTTTTATACATTAATTGAGTTTCTGCATATTTAATGTGCATAATTCAAATTTTAACTACAAGCACATGCTCCAGTGCACCAAAGTTGGTTGAAAAATCACATGTGTGTCCTCGGGTGAATTTATAGGTCCCATGCAAGAAATGGGAATGAAATTCAAACATCTGGGCGTCGTGGCTCGGCCGGAAAGATTGAGAAACTTGGTTTTTTAATTCCTGTAAATCCAAAACACGCCTGAAAATCATGAAACTTGGCATGGTGTCATGACATGGCACCAACATGCTGTGGTAATTTTTCTGTCAGATTTGCGAAGGCGCACACATTAACAATCAACAAAGTCATTTTGGAACAAGTGTTGTCACGTTACAAATCGGAAACACAAGTATTATTGAAACCGTGGGCGTTCTACTTACCATTTACGTGCCGCCACGCGTCCCCTTTTTTTATTGGCTAGGAGGTGCCGTGCGGGGTAGCTATTTGAGTACGGGAGGCGTGCGATCAGACCCCTGCGCGTTCGCATCAGGAGGAGAGCCCTTTGACCGCTACCCGCCACACACCTCCCTCCCAACGTCTCCATTAATGGTGCCCGAGCCCCTGTTCTACGGCATGGCTATGTATCTCACTGGACTGAGGTTTAAGAGAGAAGAATGAAAATCTGAAAAGAAAATTTTGCACAGATCTTGATGTAAGATCTGACAGACCTATATAGCATCGACTGGGACTTATAGCAAGCATGATGAATATAAGGACGATGACAGTGGATAATAATTGTCTTACCCATTTAGGAACATAATTAAAAAAAGCCGCATGCGGCAACGCCCGAAATACACAAGGGCAAAAGAAGAAGGAAGACAACGATCTGCCTCGCTGATCTCTATGTTGCTGCAGACCGCGGGAACTAGTCTCCGCAGCGAGCGGCGATGAGCTCTTTCTTGTCCTCAAGATGCTGCTTGAGAGCATCCACGGATTCCTCCACCAGCCTTCTGCGCTCGATGCGCAGCATGGCATTCTCGTCCATAAGTTTCTCGATGATGACGTCGATCCTCTTCAACAAGGCAGCAGTCTCCTCCTGCTGCTCCGCACTTCCGAGGATCTTCGCCCTCAGCAGGTCACGCTCGGCCCGGAGCTTCGCATTGCTCTCATTTAGTTGCCGGATGACGCCGGCAAAAGATGCTTTCATGTCGTCGTGCAATCTCGCCCAGCCGGAGATCTGATCCATCTGGCTATGGACGATCGCATGCATGCGCCTGTAAGAGTCCTCGCCTGCCCGCGAGACATTTTCCCAGGCTGCCGCAGTGCGGGAGGACATCTCTGCTGCATTTGCGGCGCGACGGGACATCTCTTCTGCTTCCGCGGCGCGGCCGGACCAGTCTGCCGCATCGACGGCGGGGCGGGACCTACGTGCTGCTTTGGCGGCGCGGTGGGACCTCTGTGCTGCTACAGCCGCGCGGCGGGACATGCCGGCTGCGTTTGCAGTGAGGCGGGACATCTCTCGTGCTTCCGCTTCCATGCTCGCATCTCCCTGGTGGCAATCTCTCGACCCAGAACTCACGCCGGCCATGGCAGACGCAAAGGGAATGATGATGAATGACTTTGTTTTTGTGGATGAGGAGTTGAGGAAGAATGTGCAGTCATCTTGGAGTAGTAGTATTTATAACCGAGTAGTAATACGCTCCTAAGTGGGAAACCGTTTAGGTTTTGATCGGTGTGAACAGGTTTGCAATTTGGAATGTGACGGGATGCATGCTCAAAATTTACTGACGGATATAAGTGCAGCACTATTCCCAGAAGGCGTAACGTGGGCACGTACGCCTTCTCGGCCGCGTCGTGGCGTTTGCACCATAGGGTGCACCGCAATAGGCAATGTGAGTACACGTCTTGTTCCAACAACCGTGCGCGCTCGTTATTACCATCGCGCACGCTTCTTTTAATTAGAATGTGTGTGCCCGTCTAGCGCACACACAATTATCTATCTAACTGTTTCAGTTTGTTGTGGCTAATCGCAAATAGTTCATCCATGTGAAGTGTATGCCATCAGTCGCAGACACTTTGATCTGGCTGACCCGTTTCTGTTCCGTGGCCTAATCGCAAACAGTTAATCCTTCTGTAGCATATGCCCTCAATCACACACACCTTGATCTGGCTGACCGTTTCTTTTGTGTTGCCTAATCACAAACAGTTCATCCGAGTGAACCGTATGCTGTATATCGCACACGCCTTCATCAGGCTGCCCGTTTCTTTTGTTCCGCCTCATCGCAAACAGTTCATTGGACTGAACCGTATGCCTTGCATCGCACACGCAACTAAAATCTGAACCGTGTTTGATGCATCCTCCATCGCAAACGTTTTATACATTTTTTACGGTTTTCATACACCACCATTTGCGATTATTGCATCGCACACAGTTTCTCGAAGGGTCTCTGATCGTAGTGTTGCGTTAGCAGCATCCTGCAGTAGTGCTCAGCTGTCATTTCTTAAAGTTTGGGGTTGCGATGCTTTTGTGAAAAAGCTTCAGCCTGATAAGCTTGAACCCAAATCAGAGAAGTGCGTCTTCATAGGATACCCAAAAGAAACTGTTGGGTACACCTTCTATCACAGATTCGAAGGCAAGATATTTGTTGCTAAGAATGGATCCTTTCTAGAGAAGGAGTTTCTCTCGAAAGAAGTGAGTGGGAGGAAAGTAGAACTTGATGAGGAAATTGTACCTTCTCTTGAATTGGAAAGTAGTTCATCACAGAAATCAGTTCCAGTGATGCCTACACCAATTAGTGAGGAAGCTAATGATAATGATCATGAAACTTTGGATCAAGTTACTACCGAACCTCATAGGTCAACCAGAGCATGTTCCGCACCAGAGTGGTACAGTAATCCTATTCTGGAAGTCATGTTACTAGACCATGACGAACCTACGAACTATGAGGAAGCGACGATGAGCCCAGATTCCGCAAAATGGCTTGAGGCCATGAAATCTGAGATGGGATCCATGTATGAGAACGAAGTATGGAATTTGGTGGACTTGCCCGATGATCGGCAAGCCATAGAGAATAAATGGATCTTCAAGAAGAAGACTGACGCTGATGGTAATGTTACTGTCTACAAAGCTTGACTTGTCGTGAAAGGTTTTCGACAAGTTCAAGGAGTTGACTACGATGAGACCTCACCCATAGCGATGCTTAAGTCTGTCCGAATCATGTTAGCAATTGCCGCATTTTATGATTATGAAATCTGGCAAATGGATGTCAAAACTGCATTCCTTAATAGATATCTTAAAGAAGACTTGTATATGATGCAACCAGAAGGTTTTGTCGATCCTAAAGGTGCTGGCAAAGTGTGCAAGCTCCAGCGATCCATTTATGGACTCGTGCAAGCATCTCGGAGTTGGAATATACGCTTTGATGAGGTGATCAAAGCATATGGTTTTATACAGATTTTTGGAGAAGCCTGTATTTACAAGAAAGTGAGTGGGAGCTCTGTAGCATTTCTAATATTATATGTGGATGACATATTGTTGATTGGAAATGATATAGAATTTCTGGATAGCATAAAAGGATACTTGAATAAGAGTTTTTCAATGAAAGACCTCGGTGAAGCTACTTATATATTGGGCATCAAGTTCTATAGATACAGATCAAGATGCTTAATTGGACTTTCACAAAGCACATACCTTGATAAGATTTTGAAGAAGTTCAAAATGGATCAGTCAAAGGAAGGGTTCTTGCCTGTGTTACAAGGTGTGAAGTTGAGTCAGACTCAATGCCCGACCACTGCAGAAGATAGAGAGGAAATGAAAGTCATTCCCTATGCTTCAGCCATAGGTTCTATCATGTATGCAATGCTATGTACCAGACCTGATGTGTGCCTTGCTATAAGTATCGCACGGAGGTACCAAAGTAATCCAGGAGTGGATCACTGGACAACGGTCAAGAACATCCTAAAGTACCTGAAAAGGACTAAGGATATGTTTCTTGTTTATGGAGGTGACAAAGAGCTCGTTGTAAATGGTTACGTCGATGCTAGCTTTGACACTGATCCGGATGACTCTAAGTCACAAACCGGATACATATTTATATTGAATGGTGGAGCTGTCAGTTGGTGCAGTTCCAAGCAAAGCGTCGTGGCGGGATCTACATGTGAAGCGGAGTACATAGCTGCTTCGGAAGCAGCGAATGAAGGAGTCTGGATGAAGGAGTTCATATCCGATCTAGGTGTAATACCTAGTGCACCGGGTCCAATGAAAATCTTTTGTGACAATACTGGAGCAATAGCCTTGGCGAAGGAATCCAGATTTCACAAAAGAACCAAACACATCAAGAGACGCTTCAACTCCATCCGTGATCAAGTCAAGGAGGGAGACATAGAGATTTGCAAAATACATACGGATCTGAATGTGGCAGACCTGTTGACTAAGCCTCTTCCACGAGCAAAACATGATCGGCACCAAGACTCCATGGGTGTTAGAATCATTACATTTTAATCTACATTATTGACTCTAGTGCAAGTGGGAGACTGAAGGAAATATTCCCTAGAGGCAATAATAAAGTTGTTATTTATATTTCCTTATGTCATGATAAATATCTATTATTCATGCTAGAATTGTATTAACCAGAAACTTGATACATGTGTGGATACATAGACAAAACAAAGTGTCCCTAGTATGCCTCTACTAGACTAGCTCGTTAATCAAAGATGGTTAAGTTTCGTGACCATAGACATGTGTTGTCATTTGATGAACAGGATCACATCATTAGGAGAATGATGTGATGGACAAGACCCATCCGTTAGCTTAGCATAATGATTGTTAACTTTTATTGCTACTGCTTTCTTCATGACTTATACATATTCCCTTGACTATGAGATTATGCAACTCCCGAATACCGGAGGAATACCTTGTGTGCTATCAAACGTCACAACGTAAATGGGTGATTATAAGGATGCTCTACAGGTATCTCCGAAGGTGTTTTGTTGGGTTGACATAGATCAAGATTAGGATTTGTCACTCCGAGTATCGGAGAGGTATCTCTGGGCCCTCTCGGTAATGCACATCATGATAAGCCTAGCAAGCAATGTGACTAATGAGTTAGTTACGAAATGATGCATTACGGAACGAGTAAAGAGACTTTCCGGTAATGAGATTGAACTAGGTATGAGGATACCGACGATCAAATCTCGGGCAAGTAACATACCGATGACAAAGGGAATAACGTATGTTGTCATAACGGTTCGACCGATAAAGATCTTTCTAGAATATGTGGGAGCCAATGTGAGCATCTAGGTTCCGCTATTGGTTATTGACCGGAGAGGTGTCTAGGTCATGTCTACATAGTTCTCGAACCTGTAGGGTTCGCACGCTTAACGTTCGATGACGATTTGTATTATGAGTTATGTGTTTTGGTGATCGAAGATTGATCGGAGTCTCGGATGAGATCACGGACATGACAAGGAGTCTCGAAATGGTCGAGAGGTAAAGATTGATATATTGGACGATAGTATTCGGACACCGGAATGGTTTCGGAGTGTTTCGGATATTATCGGAGTACCGAGGGGTTACCGGAACCCCCCGGGGAAAGTAATGGGCCAACATGGGCCATAGGGGAGAGAGAGGGCAGCCAACAAGGGGTGGCGCCCCCCCCCATGGGCAGTCCGGATTGGACAAGGGGACGGGGCGCGGCCCCCCTTTCCTTCTCCCTCTCCCTCACCTTTGCCCTTTCCCCCTCCGAACGGAGGAAGGGGGCGACTAGGACTAGGAGTCCAAGTCGGTTTCCCCCCACTTGGCGTGCCCCCTAGGTCCGGCCTCCTCCCTCTCCTCCTTTATATACGAGGGCAGGGGGCACCCCAAAACACATCAATTGTTTCTTAGCCGTGTGCGGTGCCCCCTCCACCATTTACTCCTCCGGTCATATTTTCGTAGTGCTTAGGCGAAACCCTGCGCGGAACACTTCACCATCACCGTCACCACGCCGTCATGCTGATGAAACTCTCCCTCGACACTTTGCTGGATCAAGAGTTCGAGGGACGTCATCGAGCTGAACGTGTGCTGAACTCAGAGGTGTCGTACATTCGGTACTTGATCGGTTGGATCGCGAAGACGTTCGACTACATCAACCGCGTTAAACTAACGCTTCCGCTTTCGGTCTACGAGGGTACGTGGACACACTCTCCCCCTCTCGTTGTTTTGCATCTCCTAGATAGATCTTGCGTGATCGTAGGAATTTTTTTGAAATTGCATGCTATGTTCCCCAACACGTATAGGGGATAGGGGTTGAAGCCTCATATGTGCACTAGAATAAGGTGTAGAAATATAAGATACCGAGGAGGAGGCCCCTACCTCCCCTTACATAGGTGGACGAGGGGTAGTGTTACAAGAGTCCTGGTCAGTTTACAAGGTAGAATCCTAATCAGTTTGCAACTAGTCTCTGGCAGAGTCCCTGCTTTGTGCCCCACGGTGGCGATGCCGCTTGTATTGCCGAAGGAGTTCGAGGAGTGGACTTCGGCCACCCCATGGTTGTTGGGTCTCTTCTGTCCTACGTACCTATACTTGGCGGTCAATGGACCATCAAACGTCATCCTCCACCAGTCGCCTCCTTGACCATCGCGATGACCTCCACCATCCTCATGCAACCACTAGTCCCTCCAGCTGGTCACGACTCCAAGAATGATACACAGGGGGATCTTGACATCGCATGGTGCCATCGTCCGATCCTGAGTAGATCTAGGGTTTCCCCGAAGTGATCTGAACAGAGAGCAGGCTCTGCATCATGACAACATCTTGAAAAGAAAGCGATATCTGTGGGACCATGAGACTGGTCGGACCACTGACCCCTGGCATTCTCTCTAGCCACCACAGAGTGCCACCACACCGCAGGTTGCTGCAATCCACACATCATTGTAGATCGTCGTTGTTGCCGACCATCCAGGGGCGCTGCTCGTCACAAAACGGGTAGCAAGGCTACCAAGGTTCATATTGCCGCCGCAAGGCCCATCCCATTGCTAATAGCTCCCACATGAGTGGTTGGGATTCCCCCAAGTGTAAGGGTGAAGTATCCCAACGGCAAGTATTTTCCTCAGTTAGAGAACCAAGGTTATCAATCTAGTAGGAGCTCTCCCAGCAAACAAAGTAAGCAGCACCTGCACACAAAACACAGAATAAACTTGTCCCCAACACGACGAGAGGGTTGTCAAGCCCCTTGTCTTGCTAGTCACAAGATTAAACACAATAGATAGAGATAATTGGTAGCAAAAATAAATAGGGTAGCAAGGAAAATGTTTGTTTTCAGTAAAGGAGAATAGACCCCGGGGCCATAGGTTCACTAGTGACATCTCTCTCAAACAAGCAAGTGGCATGGTGAACAAATTATAGTTGGGCAGCGATTATATTGCAATATTTATATTTATGAATATGATTATTCATGGTATAATCTTATATAGACATTACATCTGTGATAATTAGACCATTGATCCAACTTCATCTACTACTAATGCTCCACTCAAAGACCATTATCCATCATGCATCCCGAAGTATTAAGTTTACAAGAAACAAAGCATTGCAATAAGCATGAAATATCAATCAATATGATAAGACACTGTCGTTTATCCTTAGTGGCAACAATACAATATGTGTCTTGGCCCTTATTGTCATTGGGTTAGAGCACCGAAAGATCGAACCCACTACAAAGCACCACTTCCTCTGAAGAAAAACCCATCAAACCTGGTCAGAGAAGATAGATAGATCAGAGAGCATGCAAAACCATTTAATTATACAGCAAAACACTACTAGGGAAAAGCCTAGCAGTAGCGCGTGTTTTAGGCCTATCAGTAGCGCGGGCTGGAGCGCTACTGGTACGACGCTACAGCTAAAGGTTAGTAGTAGCATGGGTTAACCCACGCTACTGCTATATCGACTTAGTAGTAGCGCTTCTCCCAGCCTGCGCTACTACTATTGTTCCGTATTTTATTTCTTTTTTATTTCATGTTGTCTTCATACACCTTTATACAAGTTTTCATACAACAACAATTTAGAGATTGTTTTTACATCATAATGCGTTATTACATCACTGGATGAAAGAACCGTGGACAAGTTTCAAGTGGATGGACATCCACTTGAAACTAATCCGCGGTTCTTTCACCCAATGATATAATAAATATCATCATCATATCATTAACAACTTATCATCATAATACATCATTGGCATATAACACCTCCTCATGATCATCGTTTTCATCAATGAGACATCACATAGCAAGTTGGTCACTAGTCATAATCACAACTACTCCTCATCATCAACTCTAACACATTGTACCACATAATAAATAGTGTACCTCATAGGACCTACTACATTCTCTTAGGACCTACTATATTCTCTTAGGTAAAATAGCATAAAACAAGATAGCCCCTGACTCTCCATTATGGAGAATGGAGATTATCCTGTCTCCAATTCTTGCCTTTCGCACAATGTTGCTTCCAAGAACTTCCTTACGACTGTCCACACATTTTTTCCATTATTTGATTACCATGTGTTCACCGGTTTTAAAAATCCGATATGGACAGGTGAGATTCGTAAGATGACCTGGCTGTATGTTCAAAACATCAAGGCGACCATTCTGATACATCAGATGAGGCCAATATCCTTCGGGATTTTCTGTTGAAAAAACATAATAATAAATTCGTAGTTAGCAATGTAGTTCAGTTTTAGAAGTATGCAAAAGATGCACGGATGTCGTAATAGTAAAAAATCTTACCATGGCATCTCCATGGATGTTACCGTGGTTCAACACGTGCACTAGTGGCACATATTGACCATAATGTGGAGGAGTTTGATAATAGGTATTGTAATTCTCAAGTTGAGTACAAAATGCGATCAGATGATTTTTTTCCTGATAAGTTAATTCGAAGCCATCGGTGTAGTAGGTTCTGTCTACCATCTTCTGCACATTGTTTGAAGAATGAAAATAAGCTGTCAATGGAAATAATCTATCAACTATTTTGAAATAAACAATATAAATTAGTTAATAACTATGTTTGAGAAACTCACATAGTGGTAGAATTGGAAGCTGATAACCCACAAGTATAGGGGATCGCAACAGTTTCTAGGGTATAGTATTCAACCCAAATTTATTGATTCGACACAAGGGGAGCCAAAGAATATTCTCAAGTATTAGCAGTTGAGTTGTCAATTCAACCACACCTGGATAACTTAATATCTGCAGCAAAGTATTTAGTAGCAAAGTAATATGGTAGTAACGGTAACGGTAGCAAAAGTAATATTTTTGGGTTTTGTAGTAATTGTAATAGTAGCAACGAAAAAGTAAATAAGCGGAGAACAATATGTGAAAAGCTCGTAGGCATTGGATCGGTGATGGAGAATTATGCCGGATGCGGTTCATCATATAACAGTCATAACATAGGGTGACACAGAACTAGCTCCAATTCATCAATGTAATGTAGGCATGTATTCCGAATATAGTCATACGTGCTTATGGAAAAGAACTTGCATGACATCTTTTGTCCTACCCTCCCGTGGCAGCGGGGTCCTAATGGAAACTAAGGGATATTAAGGCCTCCATTTAATAGAGTACCGGACCAAAGCATTAACACATAGTGAATACATGAACTCCTCAAACTACGGTCATCACCGGGAGTGGTCCCGATTATTGTCACTTTGGGGTTGCCGGATCATAACACATAGTAGGTGACTATAGACTTGCAAGATAGGATCAAGAACTCACATATATTCATGAAAACATAATAGGTTCAGATCTAAAATCATGGCACTCGGGCCCTAGTGACAAGCATTAAGCATAGCAAAGTCATAGCAACATCAATCTCAGAACATAGTGGATACTAGAGATCAAACCCTAACAAAACTAACTCGATTACATGATAAATATCATCCAACCCATCACCGTCCAGCAGGCCTACGATGGAATTACTCACGCACGGCGGTGAGCATCATGAAATTGGTGATGGAGGATGGTTGATGATGACGATAGCGACGGATTCCCCTCTTCGGAGCCCCGAACGGACTCCAGATCAGCCCTCCCGAGAGAGTTTAGGGCTTGGCGGCGGCTCCGTATCGTAAAACGCGATGAATCTTTCTCTCTGATTTTTTTCTCCCCGAACACGAATATATGGAGTTGGAGTTGAGGTCGGTGGAGCAACAGGGGGCCCACGAGGCAGGGGGCGCACCTAGGGGGGCAGGCGCGCCCCCACCCTTGTGGACAGGTGGTGGGCCCCCTGGCCTTGATTCTTTCGTCAATATTTTTAATATTTTCCAAAAATAAGTTCCGTGGAGTTTCAGGTCATTCCGAGTACTTTTGTTTCTGCACATAAATAACACCATGGCAATTCTGCTGAAAACAACATCAATTCGGGTTAGTTCCATTCAAATCATGCAAGTTAGAGTCCAAAACAAGGGCAAAAGTGTTTGGAAAAGTAGATACGACGGAGACGTATCAACTCCCCCAAGCTAAAACCTTTGCTTGTCCTCAAGCAATTCAGTTGATAAACTGAAAGTGATAAAGAAAAACTTTTACAAACTCTGTTTGCTCTTGTTGTTGTAAATATGTAAAGCCAGCATTCAAGTTTTCAGCAAATATTATGACTAACCACATTCACAATAACACTTAGGTCTCATGTTTACTCATATCAATGGCATAATCAACTAGCGAGCAATAATAATAAATCTCGGATGACAACACTTTCTCAAAACAATCATAATATGACATAACAAGATGGTATCTCGCTAGCCCTTTATGAGACCACAAAACATAAATGCAGAGCACCTTTAAAGATCAAGGACTGACTAAACATTGTAATTCATGCTAAAAGAGATCCAGTCATAGTCATACCCAATATAAATTAATAGTAATGGATGCAAATGATAGCGGTGCTCTCTAGCTGGTGCTTTTTAATGAGAGGATGATGACTCAACATAAAAGTAAATAGATAGGCCCTTCGCAGAGGGAAGCAGCGATTTATAGAGGTGCCAGAGCTCGATTTTGAAATAGAGATAAATAATATTTTGAGTGGCATACTTTCATTGTCAACATAACAACCAAGAGATGGCGATATCTTCCATGCTACACACGTTATAGGCGGTTCCCAAACAGAATGGTAAAGTTTATACCCCCCCCTCCACCAACAAGCATCAATCCATGTCTTGCTCGAAACAACGAGTGCCTCCAACTAGCAACAGCCCCGGGGGAGTTTTGTTTGCAATTATTTTGATTTGGTTTGCATAAAGCATGGGACTGGGCATCTCGGTGACCAGCCATTTTCTCGTGAGTGAGGAGCGGAGTCCACTCCTCTTGAGAATAACCCGCCTAACATGGAAGATATGGACAACCCTAGTTGATACATGAGCTATTCGAGCATACAAAACAGAATTTCATTTGAAGGTTTAGAGTTTGGCACATACAAATTTACTTGGAACGGCAGGTAGATACCACATATAGGAAGGTATGGTGGACTCATATGGAATAACTTTGGGGTTTAAGGGATTGGATGCACAAGCAGTATTCCCGCTTAGTACAAGTGAAGGCTAGCAAAAGACTGGAAAGCGACCAACTAGAGAGCGACAACAGTCATGAACATGCATTAAAATTAATGAACGTTGAGTGCAAGCATGAGTAGGATATAATCCACCATGAACATAAATATCGTGAAGGCTATGTTGATTTTGTTTCAACTACATGTGTGAACATGTGCCAAGTCAAGTCACTCGAATCATTCAAAGGAGGACACCACCTTATCATACCACATCACAACCATTTTAATAGCATGTTGGCACGCAAGGTAAACCATTATAAACTCCTAGCTAATTAAGCATGGCATAAGCAACTATAATCTCTAATTGTCATTGCAAACGTGTTATTCATAATAGGCTGAATCAGGAACGATGAACTAATCATATTTACAAAAGCAAGAGAGGTCGAGTTCATACCAGCTTCTCTCATCTCAATCAGTCCATCATATATCGTCATAATTGCCTTTCACTTGCACGACCGAACGATGTGAATAATAATAGTGCACGTGCATTGGACTAAGCTGGAATCTGCAAGCATTCAATAAACAGGAGAAGACAAGCCAATATGGGCTCTTGGTTAAATCAACAATAATGCATATAAGAGCCACTTCAACAATTTAATCATGGTCTTCTCCTATCGACCCCCAAAGAAAAGAAAAGAAATAAAAACTATTTACACGGGAAAGCTCCCAACAAGCAAAAGAAGAACAGGAAATATTTTTTGGGTTTTCTTTTAAGGTTTATCAAACACACAAGAAGAAAGCATAAAAAAAGAAAATAAACTAGCATGGATATTACAGTGAAAGAGTATGAGCACCGACATCTAGCAATGAGTGTGCGAACATGAATGTAATGTCGGTGAGAAATACGTACTCCCCCAAGCTTAGACTTTTGGCCTAAGTTGGTTTATTGCCACGGCTGGCCTGGCGGATATCCAAAGTTGTTTGGGGTCGTACTGAGAAGAAGAAGCATCTGATTGCCATTGGTTGGCAATCAACTCCGGATCCCACTGGTAATTAGACTGTCGTGGAGGATCAAATTGTGGTTCCGGCTCCGGCTCTGTGGCTGATGTAGGGTTCCGATAGGCGTGGGTGGCCGCCAGCGGAACAAGATACTTGCCTGCAGACAAATCAAACAAGGAAGGAGTAGGCAAGGTAATAGTCTCAGGGTGATTTTTATCAAATAACAATTTATATTTAAGCGCCCTTTCCCTATTCTTAACAATAAAATCATGTGTTGCCATACTCTTATAATCTAAATAAACATTAGGCAGCAATTTTTCTTATTTCTCATAGTGCCTAATAGGTATGTTATAGTATGCAGGGAGGCGTTGTTGGAAATATGCCCTAGAGGCAATAATAAAATGGTTATTATTATATTTCCTTGTTCATGATAATTGTCTATTGTTCATGCTATAATTGTATTTACTGGGAACCGTAATACATGTGTGAATACATAGACCACAACATGTCCCTAGTAAGCCTCTAGTTGACTAGCTCGTTGATCAATAGATGGTTATGGTTTCCTGACCATGGACATTGGATGTCATTGATAACGGGATCACATCATTAGGAGAATGATGTGATGGACAAGACCCAATCCTAAGCATAGCACAAGATCGTGTAGTTCATTTGCTAAGAGCTTTTTCTAATGTCAAGTATCATTTCCTTAGACCATGAGATTGTGCAACTCCCGGATACCGTAGGAATGCTTTGGGTGTACCAAACGTCACAACGTAACTGGGTGGCTATAAAGGTGCACTACAGGTATCTCCGAAAGTGTCTGTTGGGTTGGCACGAATCGAGACTGGGATTTGTCACTCCATATGACGGAGAGGTATCTCTGGGCCCACTCGGTAATGCATCATCATAATGAGCTCAATGTGACTAAGGAGTTAGTCACGGGATCATGCGTTATGGTACGAGTAAAGTGACTTGCCGGTAACGAGATTGAACAAGGTATTGGGATACCGACGATCAAATCTCGGGCAAGTAACGTACCGATTGACAAAGGGAATTGTATACGGGATTGATTGAATCCTTGACATCGTAGTTCATCCGATGAGATCATCGTGGAACATGTGGGAGCCAACATGGGTATCCAGATCCCGCTGTTGGTTATTGACCGGAGAGTCGTCTCGGTCATGTCTGCATGTCTCCCAAACCCGTAGGGTCTACACACTTAAGGTTCGGTGACGCTAGGGTTGTAGAGATATTAGTATGCGGAAATCCGAAAGTTGTTCGGAGTCCCGGATGAGATCCCGGACGTCACGAGGAGTTCCGGAATGGTCCGGAGGTGAAGAATTGTATATAGGAAGTCCAGTTTCGGCCATCGGGAAAGTTTAGGGGGTCACCAGTATTGTACCGGGACCACCGGAAGGGTCCCGCGAGGTCCACCGGGTGGGGCCACCTATCCCGGAGGGCCCCATGGGCTGAAGTGGGAGGGGAACCAGCCCCTGTTGGGCTGGTGCGCCCCCCTTGGGCCTCCCCTGCGCCTAGGGTTGGAAACCCTAGGGGTGGGGGGCGCCCCACTTGGCTTGGGGGGCAAGCCACCCCCTTGGCCGCCGCCCCCCTTGGAGATTGGATCTCCTAGGGCCGGCGCCCCCCCCCCAGGGGCCCGATATAAAGAGGGGGGAGGGAGGACAGCCGCACAAAAGCCCTGGCGCCTCCCTCTCCCTCCCGTGACACATCTCCCTCCTCCCGCGGCGCTTGGCGAAGCCCTGTTGGAATCCCGCTACTTCCACCACCACGCCGTCATGCTGCTGGATCTCCATCAACCTCTCCTCCCCCTCGCTAGATCAAGAAGCAAGAGACGTCGCTGCTCCGTACGTGTGTTGAACGCGGAGGTGCCGTCTGTTCGGCGCTAGGATCATCGGTGATTTGGATCACGACGAGTACGACTCCATCAACCCCGTTCTCTTGAACGCTTCCGCTCGCGATCTTCAAGGGTATGAAGATGCACTCCCCTCTCTCTCGTTGCTAGTTAATCCATAGGTTGATCTTGGTGATGCGTAGAAAATTTTGAATTTCTCCTACGTTCCCCAACAGTGGCATCATGAGCTAGGTCTATGCGTAGATTCTATGCACGAGTAGAACACAAAGTAGTTGTGGGCGATGATTTGTTCAATTTGCTTACCGTTACTAGTCTGATCTTGATTCGGCGGCATTGTGGGATGAAGCGGCCCGGACCGACCTTACACGTACTCTTACGTGAGACAGGTTCCACCGACTGACATGCACTTGATGCATAAGGTGGCTAGCGGGTGTCTGTCTCTCCCACTTTAGTTGGATCAGATTCGATGAAAAGGGTCCTTATGAAGGGTAAATAGCAATTGGCATATCACCGTTGTGGCTTTTGCGTAGGTAAGAAACGTTCTTGCTAGAAACCCATAGCAGCCACGTAAAACATGCAACAACAATTAGAGGACGTCTAACTTGTTTTTGCAGGGTATGCTATGTGATGTGATATGGCCAAAAGGATGTGATGAATTATATATGTGATGTATGAGATTGATCATATTCTTGTAATAGGAATCACGACTTGCATGTCGATGATTATGACAACCGGCAGGAGCCATAGGAGTTGTCTTAATTTATTGTATGACCTGCGTGTCAATGAAAAACGCCATGTAATTACTTTACTTTATTGCTAACCGTTAGCCATAGTAGTAGAAGTAATAGTTGGCGAGACAACTTCATGAAGACACGATGATGGAGACATGATGATGGAGATCATGGTGTCATGCCAGTGACGAAGGTGATCAAGCCGCGCCTCAAAGATGGAGATCAAAAGGCGCAAGATGATATTGGCCATATCATGTCACTTTATGATTTGCATGTGATGTTTGTCATGTTTACATCTTATTTTCTTAGAACGACGGTAGCATAAATAAGATGATCTCTCACTAAAATTTCAAGAGATGTGTTCCCCCTAACTGTGCACCGTTGCGAAGGTTCGTTGTTTCGAAGCACCACGTGATGATCGGGTGTGATAGATTCTAACGTTCGCATACAACGGGTGTAAGCCAGATTTACACATGTGAAACACTTAGGTTGACTTGACGAGCCTAGCATGTACAGACATGGCCTCGGAACACAAGAGACCGAAAGGTCGAACATGAGTCGTATAGTAGATACGATCAACATGGAGATGTTCACCGATGATGACTAGTCCGTCTCACGTGATGATCGGACACGGCCTAGTTGACTCGGATCATGTATCACTTAGATGACTAGAGGGATGTCTATGTGAGTGGGAGTTCATTAAAAAAAATTGATTAGATGAACTTAATTATCATGAACATAGTCAAAAGGTCTTTGCAAATTATGTCGTAGCTTACGCATTAGTTCTACTAAGATATGTTCCTAGAGAAAATTTAGTTGAAAGTTGATAGTAGCAATTATGCAGACTGGGTCCGTAAACTGAGAATTGTCCTCATTGCTACACAGAAGGCTTATGTCCTTAATGCACCGCTCGGTGTGCTGAACCTCGAGCGTCGTTTGTGGATGTTGCGAACATCTGACATACACGTTTTGATGACTACGTGATAGTTCAGTGCGTAATGATAAAACGGTATAGAATTGAGGCACCGAAGACGTTTTTGAAACGTCGCAGAACATATGAGATGTTCCAAAGACTAAAATTGGGATTTCAGACTAGTGCCCATGTCAAGAGGTATGGGACCTCTGACAAGTTTCTTAAGCCTACAAACTAAGGGAGAAAAGCTCAATCGTTGAGCATGTGCTCAGATTGTCTAAGTACTACAATTGCTTGAATCGAGTGGGAGTTAATCTTCCAGATGAGATAGTGATGGTTCTCCAAAGTCACTGCCACCAAGCTACTAGAGCTTCATGATGAACTATAACAAATCAGGGATAGACATGATGATCCTTGAGCTATTCGCGATGTTTGACACCACGAAAGTAGAAATCAAGTAGGAGCATCAATTGTTGATGGTTAGTAAAACCACTAGTTTCAAGAAGGGCAAGGGAAAGAGGGGATACTTCATGAAACGGCAAATCAGTTGCTGCTCTAGTGAAGAAACCCAAGGTTGAACCCAAACCCGAGACTAAGTGCTTCTGTAATGAGGGGAACGGTCACTGAAGCAGAACTACCCTAGATACTTGGTAGATGAGAAGGTAGGCAAGGTCGACAGAAGTATATTGGATATACATTATATTAATGTGTACTTTACTAGTACTCCTAGTAGCACCAGGGTATTAGATACCGGTTCGGTTGCTAAGTGTTAGTAACTCGAAATAAAAGCTGCGGAATAAACGGAGACTAGCTAAAAGTGAGATGACGATATGTGTTGGAAGTGTTTCCAAGGTTGATGTGATCAAGCATCGCATGCTCCCTCTACCATCGAGATTGGTGTTAAACCTAAATAATTGTTATTTGGTGTTTACGTTGAGCATAGACATGATTGGATTATGATGTTCATTTAAGAAGAATAATGGTTACTCTTTTTATTTGAATAATACCTTCAATGGTCTTGCACCTAAAATAAATGGTTTATTGAATCTCGATCGTAGTGATACACATGTTCATGCCAAAAGATATAAGATAGTAATGATAGTACCACATACTTGTGGCACTGCTATTTGAGTCATATTGGGATAACACGCATGAAGAAGCTCCATGTTGATGGATCTTTGGACTCACTCGTTTTTTAAAAGATTGAGACATGCGAACCATGTCTATTGGCATATATGCATGAAGAAACTCCATACAGATGGATCATTTGGACTCACTTGATTTTGAATCACTTGAGACATGCAAATCATACCACATGGGCAAGATGACTGAAAGGCCTCGTTTTCAGTGAGATGGAACAAGAGAGCAACTTGTTGGAAGTAATACATTTTGATGTGTGCAATCCAATGAGTGCTGAGGCACGCAGTGAATATCATTATGCTCTTACTTCACAGATGATTTGAGTAGATGCTAAGTATGTTTACTTGATGAAACACAAGTCTGAATTATTGAAAGGTTCAAGTAATTTCAGAGTGAAGTTGAAGATCGTCGTGACAAGAGGATAAAATGTCTATGATATGATCATAGAGATGAATATCTGAGTTACGAGTTTGGCACACAATTAAGACATTGTGGAAATTGTTTCACAACTAATACCGCCTGGAACACCATAGTGTGATGGTGTGTCCGAACATCATAACTGCACCCTATTGGATATGGTGCATACCATGATGTCTCTTTTCGAATTACACTATCGTTTATGGGTTAGGCATTAGAGACAACCGCATTCACTTTAAATAGGGCACCACGCAATTCCGTTGAGACGACACCGTATGAACTATGGTTTAGAGAAACCTAAGCTGTCGTTTCCTAAAAGTTTGGGGCTGCGACGCTTATGTGAAAAAGTTTCAGGCTGATAAGCTCGAACCCAAAGCGGATAAATGCATCTTCATAGAATACCCAAAACAGTTGGGTATACCTCCTATTTCAGATCCGGAAGCAAAGTGATTGTTTCTAGAAACAGGTCCTTTCTCGAGGAAAAGTTTCTCTCGAAAGAATTGAGTGGGAGGATGGTGGAGACTTGATGAGGTTATTGAACCATGACTTCAACTAGTGTGTAGCAGGGCACAGGAAGTTGTTCCTGTGGCACCTACACCAATTGAAGTGGAAGCTTATGATAGTGATCATGAAACTTCGGATCAACTTACTACCAAACCTCGTAGGACGACAAGGATGCATGCTACTTCAGAGTGGTACGTAATCCTGTCTTGGAAGTCATGTTGTTGGACAACGATGAACCTATGAGCTATGGAGAAACGATGGTGGGCCCAGATTCCGACGAATGGCTCGAGGCCATAAAATCCGAGAGAGGATCCATGTATAAAACAAAGTATAGACTTTGGAAGAACTACTCGATGGTCGTAAGGCTGTTGGGTGCAGATGGATTTTAAAAGGAAGACGGACAATGATGGTAAGTGTCACCATTAAGAAAGCTCGACTTGTCGTTAAGATGTTTTCCGACAAGTTCAAGGAGTTGACTACGATGAGATTTTCTCACTCGTAGCGATGCTAAGAGTCTGTTGGAACTACATTAGCAGTTACTGCATTATTTATGAAATCTTGCAGATAGGATGTCAAAACATTGTTTCCTTGACGATTTTCTTGAGGAAAGGTTGTATGTGATACAACCAGATGGTTTTGTCAATCCTGAAAGATGCTAACAAGTATGCAAAGCTCCAGCAATCCTTCTAAGGATTGGAGTAAGCATCTCGGAGTTGGAATGTACGCTTTGATGAGATGATCAAAGATTTTGGGTTTTTACAAAGTTTATGAGAAACTTGTATTTCCAAAGAAGTGAGTGGGAGCACTATAGAATTTCTGATGAGTATATGTTGTTGACATATTGTTGATCAGAAATGATGTAGAATTTCTGGAAAACATACAGGGTTATTTGAAAAGTGTTTTTCAATGGAAAACCTGGATTAAGCTACTTGAACATTGAGCATCAAGATCTATAAGGATAGATCGAAAACGCTTAATAGTACTTTCAAATGAATGCATACCGTGACAGGATTTTGAAGGAGTTCAAAATAGATCAGCAAAGAAGGAGTTCTTGGCTGTGTTACAAGGTGTGAGTATTGAGTAAGACTCAAGACCTGACCACGGCAAAAGAGAGAGAAAGGACGAAGGTCGTCCCCTATGCTTTAGACGTAGGCTCTACAGTATGCTATGCAGTGTACCGCACCTGAAGTGTACCTTGCCATGAGTTAGTCAAGGGGTACAATAGTGATCCAGGAATGGATCACATGACAGCGGTCGAACTTATACTTAGTAACTAGTGGACTAAGGAATTTTCTCGATTATGGAGGTGGTGAAAGAGTTCGTCGTAAAGGGTTACGTTGATGCAAACTTTGACACCAATCCGGATGACTCTGAGTAGTAAACCGGATTCGTATAGTAGAGCAGTTATTTGGAACAGCTCCAAGTAGCGCGTGGTAGCTGCATCTACAAGATGACCTAGAGATTTGTAAAGCACACACGGATCTGAATGTTGCAGACTCGTAGACTAAAACCTCTCTCGTAAGCATAACATGATCAAACCCTAGAACTCATTGAGTGTTAATCACATGGTGATGTGAACTAGATTATTGACTCTAGTAAACTCTTGGGTATTAGTCACATGGCGATGTGAACTTTGAGTGTTAATCACATGGTGATGTGAACTAGATTATTGACTCTAGTGCAAGTGGGAGACTGTTGGAAATATGCCCTAGAGGCAATAATAAAATGGTTATTATTATATTTCCTTGTTCATGATAATTGTCTATTGTTCATGCTATAATTGTATTAACTGGGAACCGTAATACATGTGTGAATACATAGACCACAACATGTCCCTAGTAAGCCTCTAGTTGACTAGCTCATTGATCAATAGATGGTTATGGTTTCCTGACCATGGACATTGGATGTCATTGATAACGGGATCACATCATTAGGAGAATGATGTGATGGACAAGACCCAATCCTAAGCATAGCACAAGATCGTGTAGTTTGTTTGCTAAGAGCTTTTTCTAATGTCAAGTATCATTTCCTTAGACCATGAGATTGTGTAACTCCTAGATACCGTAGGAATGCTTTGGGTGTACCAAACGTCACAACGTAACTGGGTGGCTATAAAGGTGCACTACAGGTATCTCCGAAAGTGTATGTTGGGTTGGCACGAATCGAGACTGGGATTTGTCACTCCGTATGACGGAGAGGTATCTCTGGGCCCACTCGGTAATGCATCATCATAATGAGCTCAATGTGACTAAGGAGTTAGTCACGGGATCATGCGTTACGGTACGAGTAAAGTGACTTGCCGGTAACGAGATTGAACAAGGTATTGGGATACCGACGATCGAATCTCGGGCAAGTAACATACCGATTGACAAAGGGAATTGTATACGGGATTGATTGAATCCTTGACATCGTGGTTCATCCGATGAGATCATCGTGGAACATGTGGGAGCCAACATGGGTATCCAGATCCCGCTGTTGGTTATTGACCGGAGAGTCGTCTCGGTCATGTCTGCATGTCTCCCGAACCCGTGTGGTCTACACACTTAAGGTTCGGTGACGCTAGGGTTGTAGAGATATTAGGATGCGGAAATCCGAAAGTTGTTCGGAGTCCCGGATGAGATCCCGGACGTCACGAGGAGTTCCGGAATGGTCTGGAGGTGAAGAATTGTATATAGGAAGTCCAGTTTCGGCCACCGGGAAAGTTTCAGGGGTCACCGGTATTGTACCGGGACCACCGGAAGGGTCCCGAGGGGTCCATCGGGTGGGGCCACCTATCCCGGAGGGCCCCATGGGCTGAAGTGGGAGGGGAACCAGCCCCTGTTGGGCTGGTGCGCCCCCCTTGGGCCTCCCCCGGCGCCTAGGGTTGGAAACCCTAGGGGTGGGGGGCGCCCCACTTGGCTTGGGGGGCAAGCCACCACCTTTGCCGCCGCCCCCCTTGGAGATTGGATCTCCTAGGGCCGCCCCCCCCCCAGGGGCCCTATATAGAGAGGGGGGAGGGAGGGCAGCCGCACAAAAGCCCTGGCGCCTCCCTCTCCCTCCCGTGACACATCTCCCTCCTCCCGCAACGCTTGGCGAAGCCCTGTTGGAATCCCGCTACTTCCACCACCATGCCGTCGTGCTGCTGGATCTCCATCAACCTCTCCTCCCCCCTTGCTGGATCAAGAAGGAAGAGACGTCGCTGCTCCGTACGTGTGTTGAACGCGGAGGTGCCGTCCGTTCGGCGCTAGGATCATCGGTGATTTGGATCACGACGAGTACGACTCCATCAACCCCGTTCTCTTGAACGCTTCTGCTCACGATCTTCAAGGGTATGAAGATGCACTCCCCTCTCTCTCGTTGCTAGTTAATCCATAGATTGATCTTGGTGATGCGTAGAAAATTTTGAATTTCTCCTACGTTCCCCAACAGGCGCGAGGCAAAGATGCCTCCCAAGATGGGGCCCTTAGTACGGTTAAGATTTAACCGCTTTGCAACAATGGAGCCCATACTAAATGTATCATCATGAAACAAGGCATGGAACAAAATAATAATATCAGGGACACTCAAGTTTCCACAGTTTCTGCGACCAATTATGCATCTACTAGCAAATATAGCAAAGTAACGTAGAACAGGAAAATGTATGCTAGTGATTCGTGCGTCGGAAACCTTCCTCGTTTCCCCTACAGCAATTGTATCAATAAGCCCCTCCACATCATTACTATGTGGTTCCTCTATGATACCCGGAAAAGGTAACTTGCAAACTCTACAGAATTCACGAAGGGTCATCTCCTTATACTCATCATATAAATGAAAATCCACCGTAGGTGGTGACCTCCTAGAATGGAAGTGAAAATTTTGCACAAAGGTATTGGTGAGTAAGAGATACTGTTCGCGTTGGTCGCGGAGGAAGTCGGTGAGGCCTGCATTCTCAGCCAACTCATAAAAATCATCATAAATCCCGGCTGCTCTCAAGAAATCATCGCAAGGCCATTCACACGGCCGAACCTCCGCGGTACGAGGCAAATTATATTTGGGCCTCTCTTCTTCTTCACTTTGTTTTTCCTTCGAGCTTCGGATCGATGAGCCCCTCAAAAATCTCTTCATCATTTTCTGAAAATTTCTGAAATTTTTAGTAACTTCAACTAAAAGTGAACCAAGCTCAACAAAATTGATAGCAACCACTCCTACAAGTGCCTAGAGCCTATATCATGCATTAGAACTACTTGGAACCATATAAATTTGACATGCAAGCTCAAGAACATGGTCACCTAGGCAACACAAATTTGCAATGAATAAAGCACTAGAACAAAAACTAATTGGACCAATGGAGGAGTCACATACCAAGGAACAATCCCCCAAAGCAGTTTTGTGAGAGGTGCTTTGAGCAAGGAGATCGAAAATCGCAGCAAAATGAGCTAGAACTCGTGCTTGAGCTGGATGGTGATTTTTTTGGGAGGAAGAGGAAGTGTGTGGGTGTAGGAATAAGTGGAGGGGAGCCACCGTGGGCCCTCGTGGACAGGTGGTGGGCCCCCTGGCCTTGATTCTTTCGCCAATATTTTTAATATTTTCCAAAAATAAGTTCCATGGAGTTTCAGGTCATTCCGAGAACTTTTGTTTCTGCACATAAATAACACCATGGCAATTCTGCTGAAAACAGCGTCAGTCCGGATTAGTTCCATTCAAATCATGCAAGTTAGAGTCCAAAACAAGGGCAAAAGTGTTTGGAAAAGTAGATACGACGGAGACATATCAGAAGCGTATCAATAAGGACCAAAATGTCCATATTGTCTTGCTCGATGTAAGGATCACCAAGATCCATGGTGACAAGCATATCCTCATAAAAACATACATCTTGCAAAGTGCTTCCCAATTTGTGCAACCAAAATGGGTTATGCTCTGAGAATTGTACAGATTACTTCAAAATCCATACCATGATGGGTCCTTAGGTGAATTTTCTTTGTTGCGAAACTTTCATGGTCTTCAAAACCCATCCTCTCCAAGACATAGCATCTTGCATGGCATGGGATAAGCTAGTCTAATTGTAAAAGATGAAAATTACACGTTGAAATAGTTGAAGTCGTGCTTAATTACGAAAAAAAACACTTGTCATCGTTGCGTACCGTTTCAACGTCGAAGGTCTCCTGGAGCTTAATACTGAAGCGCCGATCTTCGTTCAGGTGAGGCCTGTCACACAGACCTCGGTCGTCGTTGCACCAGTCGCACTCCCCCGGGAGACTTTCGTCGTCCGAGTACGATATTTCCTATGTTCATAATTCAAATATTAAACTTGTACAATTAAATATATGTACTACAAAAACTAAATTAGATCATTATTATTCATCACGGGTTGACTATCGGTCTGCCGAGTCTTTTCTTGAAAACTCTCAGCTCACGTGGTGTATACATTCGACCGTTGGTGATGGTCGCTCCTCCTTTCGTCCCCGAGTGCATTACAACAAAGGTCTAGCACAAGGAGAAACGACCCCCACGACAACAGTCGGGATTCTTCGTCCTCTCATATATGGTGGAGCCTCGACAGACTTAAAGTCAACCCGAAATATCATTTAATTATCTTTCTAGAAAATCCAGGCCACTCGATATTTCCTACATATTCTAGCACAAGTCATGCCAAAATTCACGAAAAAATCCGGCATGACCTTTGCTAAAAAAGGACATATCAAGCGCCTGAAATTTGCCGGAACGGAAATTAATCAACACTCGGGCAAAACATAGGCCACTTGGAGGTGTAACCTGCAAACATGACCGGCCACTTGGGCAAGCACATATCCTATATATTTGAGCAACACAAGATATACATATTTTTATCTACATCATACCTTATAGGACTCATATTGACATGGAGATTTGGCTGGTCTCACCTCGAGGTCGGAGGAGGTCGGTGACGGGGATGACGGCGGGGATGATGGAGGGGCTCCTAGATTTCCGCAAAAATAAAAACCCTATAAGCTATCAACTAATCAAATGCATACGCCTTGCATAGTGGGGGTCCAATTTGAGCATTCAAAATAGGAGTACTTCTCCAATTTGAGCATTCAATAAGCAAAACCAAATCGTAAAATAAATAAGTATTCAAATTAGCATGCATTCAATAAGCAAAAGTAAATCATCTCCGCGGGGTCCTCAAGCCTCTGCACCGTCACTGGCCCACGCGACCGCCACCAAAGAAGGTTCGGGTCAACGACGGGCTGGCTCCTCACCAAGCTGCGCCTCCCGGTAGGTAGCGCCTCCCAGTAACAGCCCGGCGGAGCCCAGTCCCGGACATGGCCCATCTGGTCAAGCAGGTGTCCTCTACTGAGTCGACGACGAGGATGCGGGATAGGCATCGTCGACGTTGATGCGGGAATAATTGCTTTAACTAAAAAATAACAACAAATGTGACATGTTCAACTAGTTCTTACTAAAAGTAAACTAGTTCTTACTAAAAATACACTTGTTCTATTAATTCAACTAGTTCTTACTAAAAAAACTAGTTCAACTAGTTCTATTAAATTTCTTACTAATTCTATTAAACACTACTGCCCTAGTTCTTACTAACTAATTAGTACCTAGGAACTACTGCCCTAATTGCCATCTAATTTGATGAACCCTAACTAATTTGATGCAATCTAAAATTTGAAGAACCCTAGGAAATTTAGCTAGGCAGAGGTAGGGGAGGGGGACGAGGAGGCGTGCTCACCTCGGGTGCCTGCGGCGAGGGAGGGGCAGGCGGCGTCGAGGTCGGGGTCGGGGCTCGGGCGCGCGGCGGAGGGCGGCGTCGAGGTCGGGGTCGGGGGAGGCGTCGAGGTCGGGGTCGGGGGCGGCGTCGAGGGTGTGCGGAGAGCGACGGGGGAGCGCGCGGCGGCCGACGACGATGCAGGGCGGCGACAATAGAGGAGTTGGGATTTGGGGGAAGTGGCCGTGGGGAAGAACGAACCGCGCGGTTAAGTCAAAAGTAGCAGTAGCGCGTTTCATGAAGTGCGCTACTGCTAAGTTAGCTATAGCACGTTTCTGAACATGCGCTACTGCTATTCCTTTATCTTTTTTCCTTTTTCATTTATTTTTCTTTACATTTTATTTTTTCCTTTCTCCTTTTTTTATTTCTTTCATTTTCATTTACTTTTCTATTTGCTTTCCATTTAATTTTATTTTCATTAGCAGTAGCGCCTTTCTACGTAAACGCACTACTACAAAACTAGTAGCGGTAGAGCTGTTTCTATAAGATCGCTACTACTATGTGTAGCCTATCGGCTTAGCAGTGGGAATTTTAGTAGTAGTGCTTTCATCATTAGACGCGCTACTGCTACATATGTATCTGTAGCGCGGTTTTCGCCAACGCGCTACTGCTAGTTAGCACTAGCGTGTTTTTTTAACAAGCGCTACTGCTAAAGTTTTGTGTATAAGGTTTTCCCTAATAGTGAAAAGACCTCAAAAGAATCAATTGATTTCAATGAATAGTCAGATCATGAAGTGACAATGCATAATATCTCGACAAACACTCCACTGATTACATCGAATTCATCCCGATCATGCGAGGCAGCTCACGAGAACATGGTATTGGAGAGAGAGAGGGGGGGAGAGGGAGAGAGAATCATCTTGCTACCACTATGGACCCTAAGGTCCAAATGGAACTACTCACACATAGGCATGGAGACAACAAGGTTGATGAAGAAGCCTTTGGCAATGGACTCCCCCACTGGTAGAGCCCCGGAACATGCCTCCAGATTGGATCTTCATGAACCAGGAACTTGTGGCGGCGAAATAATATAAATTGCTATAAAAAGTATATAAAATGGTAATATAATGCAACAATTAAAAAAATTATAGATACGTTTAAAACGTGTCACTCGTCCTCTTTCAGCCAAGGTCGCAACAGGCCCCGTCTAGGCGACAGCCCACCCGGGCCTAGAGCTGGAGAACACCTCACCACGGTCCACCCCACGGCGGCAAATTTGACAAATTTGACCTGTGGACGAAATCAAATCACAGAATGAACTGCCCGTGAAACTATTTCACGCGGCTGACCTTTTTGTGTGACGCCCGACACGAAGGCGCCACACTACACTGTGCAACGCCTCACAGATATGCGCTACACGCCTAGCAAGCGTTGCACCCCAGACTGCCTAAAAATTGCTAAGTCATTGTGCAGAGCCTAAGAGCTAGGCGACTAGTTCTCAGGCGCTGCACTAGTGGTTGCACTACAAAATGAAGCAACCACTAGTGCAACGCCTAGCTCTCAGGCGCTGCATATTGACTTAGTAATTTTCGGATCACACGGGTGCGACGCTTTTTTTGCAGGTAGCGCCTATCTGTGAGGCGTTGCATAGTGTAGTATGGCGCCTTTGTGTCGGGCGTCACACAAAAAGGTCAGCCGCGTGAAATAGTTTCACGGGCAGTTCATTCTGTGATTTGATTTCGTCCGTAGGTCAAATTTGTCAATTTTGCCCCCCACGGCTACCCCTCCATTGCGCTTCCCCCAAGCCGCATCCACCGCGTGTCCCAGCCACCTGCAACAGCCACTGCCAACAAGGGCACCAGTATTGGCTGCCGACACGCACAAAGTAGGTGCGGCCTGATCTAGACAACCGAGACCGCATTGCTATGGATTTCTCGTGTTTTATAAAAGAACACATGCAAAAACATTGCAACATCTCAAGCCGTCCATGTACCACGTCGCTTCGGTTTTCTCTACATGGATAACATTTACAAAGGGTCACACTACTTCAAAACTCTCATGTGGCGGTTTTTTCCAAGTATGCAACAAATTCCATTGGTCGCCGCAAAACCCCCGAGAAGAATCATCGCAGTATTGCATCATGTGAACCATCGTTTGCAATATGAACACAATGTTTGCGCTAGTCCTAGGACTGAATTAGCAGCCATGAGTCGTCCCAAGAGGTTGACTAAGCAGTAGTCCCAAGTGAAATATATTGGGTTAGTTCGAAGAAACAATAAGACAGGAAAAAAGATATGCGGAATTTCCGACAAGAACATAATGCGTTTGTATAGTGTGAGACCGAGTAAGCATCTACTCACTCCGTCCCATAATATAAGAGCGTTTTTACACTACGGAGGGAGTAGCATTTAAAAAAAAACTCTTTAACTGTGGTTCTGCCAGGACTACCTTGTTCTTGCCTCGTGTGCTTTACTCAACTTACGGTCAAATCGAGGTTGTGCCAGCATTTCCAGCTTTTGTCTCCACATCAAATTCAGAACCCACAAGGCCCCGGTGTCATAGAAAAATGAAAGCGAGCTGGAAATTTTAAGAAACATGGGACAAGAAAAGATGAGCAACCAATAACCATTTTTTCTTACTCACAATTTGCAATGCACACAGGCAGTCATGCAAACAAGCCAATTCTGTGGCACTTCTATATCCGGCACAAGAAGGGAACACACATCTCTCCTCCAATATACATAAAATTCAAACTGGATTCAGCTCTAAATCTACGGACTTTTTTGCTACACAAAGTGGGATATTCTTTATACAACTTAATGCATTTTTAACAATAATAAAGATCTTTAGCAGCAGTGCCAGCAACTCATGCAGAAGATTTCTTCATAGCTTTATCCAGCCTCACATTAAAGGGAGTCGAGTGCCAGTTCACCCTTCTGTCCTGCAACAAAGCATTAACGGATAAGTATATCGTTCACAATTGCAAGAAATACATGATTGTATTCGGCGTGTCTAGTGCACCTCTCTGTATTTGCTTGTTGAATTGGGGATGCCATTAGTTCCTGAATCAGACCTAGAAGAACAGTACTCATTACCCTGCTTTGTGCTACTCCAGTAACTTCCCACCGTACTCAAGATCGGCACCTCTTCACGGTTATGGCTTGGAGACCTTCGTGGAGATGATGTAGCTGACGATTGCTTAAGGTCATCAACAGTCAAAGCACCCAGGACAGGCCTTTCTTGTCTGCATACAGAGGAAACTGAATGGGGGGATTTACTTTGCGCCTTATCAACTGTTGAGTTGTCTGAAGAAATTAACCATGTAGAGAGGCTTGCATCCACAGAAACTTCCCCCTTGCTAGAGTTGCTAGGACCCATCTTCGTCTGATTTGCAACCTTACAAGCAAGGGTTGCACCTACATTTGGCACCGAGTTTACATTCTCCTTGTACAACTTCTTAACTGGTCCTGCTTGGGCCTTAACTTCCTTCCACTGTTCTCGATTCTGAACTGGGTTCAAAACAGGACGGACGTACTGGCTTCTATCACGGTGATTGTTCACCTGGATTTGAGGGCTTTCTTCCTGTGCAGGGGTAACACTGCTCTTGGGCACAGGGCTGCTGACATCTTGGTCATCCTGCGTATAATTAGACATTGGCAGTGAGAACAGAGACTCCTGAGACTCCTCTGGGTTCTCTTCAGTTCTTATTTCCTCCTCATCCAGCAAGTCAATCTTGCAGTCCACGAAATCCTCCTCTGCATCACTATCATCACCATAGTTGTCATCCTCACCATACTCATCTCCATTGTCATCATCGCTGTCTGTGCAATTCCCGTACCGATGATTCTCTGAGAACAGAACAGTCTTCTGCATGTGTTCTTCCTCTTCATCTTCCATCCACTTAACAAGCTCCGAGGGTATCTCTTCCTGGTCAGGTGACGATGTATTTTCGTATGTTGTAACATTCATGTCAAATGTCACTTTCTTCTTGCCACCACTGCGGCTATCCTCTTCACTCACCTCCCTACACATCATGAAAGACGGCATAGATTAACAGGCACATAATCTGCATAATAATTCGTACAGAAAGGATGCAACATTTCATTCATCTACCTGAGTTCCATATCAGGAGTTGAAGCAACCGCTGCTGCCACAGGTGAACATTTCACTGGGGAGAGTGGTGGTGTGAGTACCTTCTCCTGCAGCAAGGAGCGTCCAGGTGATTCCTTGTGCTCACTCAACTGCCTGCAAAGAAAGAATTAAGTAAGAAACACCACAGCAAACACAAGTCACTGAAAGAATCCGTAAACATGCACAGGCAACGTAAAGGCAGGCGACGAATGGATGGTTACACACACCTCAGCTCTCTTCCGGGGAGTGGTGGTGTGACTACCTTCTCCAGCAGTAAAGAGCGCGCAGGCGCTTCCTTGTGCTCACTCAACTGCCTGCCAAGAAACAGCACAGCAAACACAAGTTACTGACAGAATCTGAAAACATGCACAGACACGCGATGGCCACCCAATGAAGGTTGCACGCACCTCAGCTCTCTTCCAGGGCTCGTGGCAGTGACCACCTCCTCCACGACATCCGCTGTCGGCGTTGGCGATGTCACAGTTTTCTGCTCGCTCAACTCCCTGCACATAAATCAGCAGTAAGAACGGCAACTCGCATCTGTTGGGCGCAAGTGAGCAAGTTATGCCTGTATCCACCAGTAATAATTCTACTATGGTGCTTCTCTGTGGCATTTCAGCAAACACCAGAGCTGCAATTCTCTCCTAACCAGTCATGTCATTTCTGTCGCGCACACTCACACAAGTACTAGTACATAACATGAGCATCCGAGAACAGGAGCGACCGTGAGCAAACAACGACGCAATGTAGGTTATGAGCTCACCTCGGCTCCTTTCCGGGGCTCGCGGCAGCGACCACCTCCTCGGCAACCTCCACGGCCAACGGCGGCTGTGGCGGAGGCGGCGCCAGAGCCCTCGCATCTGGCATTGGCGCCGACACCTGCTTCACCGCCACATCCGCCAGCGACGAAGCCTCGCCAGCCAGAGCAACCTGCGGGGCAAACCCACAACCGATCAGGAATGAACTCGCCGCAACCAAGGTGCCCTAGCTAGCGCAGGACGGGGCAGCCCCGAAAAACCAGGGATCTCACATGGTCCGGTCGCGGGAGCCTTGCCGGCGAGCGCCTCCGCGGCTTCCGGCGCCGGCGGTCGCCGTCGCCGCCGCCGAAGCAGGCGAGGAAGCAGCCCATGGAGGCGGAGATGCGGGGGTGGGCTGTGGGATTCGATTTAGTAGATGGAGTTGTTAATGGAGCGTGCTTCGGTTTGAACTGTGAGCTTTTGGGTTTTGGGGGGATTTTGGTTGCGTCTCCCTTTGGATTCGTGAGGAATCTGACCGTTGTTGGGGTGGAGGCCACTAGCGGCGCGGCGCGGTGCGGTGGTGGGTGGCTGCGCTGGGGAATAATGGCCGATCGAGGCGTTCGAAACTTCGAAATTTATCGTTCGTGGGACCTCACGTCTCGTGCCAGTATTTTATTCGGGAGTTTGAAAGGGAGACAAACTTGCAGAGGTGTGTAAATGAGCACATTTTACCTACCTGGACATATTTATGGTCTGCATAGCATGCCAACATGGCTAGGGCCCATGTTAGTACAAAGTTGAGACACTTATTTTTGAGATAAAGAATGTCTATATTTGCAAAAAACCCTTAACTTTTTTCATTCGTGTATTGAACCCCTAAAATAAAATGAAAAAGCTACGGCGTGGGTGAGGTTTCGAACCCACGGCTGGCCGCTGGTAGGCTCGCGTGTACAACAACCAGGCCGGTGATGTTTCTACTTTAGAAAGCATGCCTAGTCTTTATATCTATAGCTATATCTATATTTATATCTACTAATAAAATAAGATTCGTTTCTTCAATTTTTTCTTCCGTTTAGCATCGATTTTTTTTTCTATCCAAGGTGGTACTAAATTTTTGTTTTATAGATGAAGTACTAAATTTTTGTGCGTCCATTAGAAAAGAAAAACAGTTATGTCCCTAATTTTGTACGTGGGTCGCGCTCGCTCCAGCCCAGCAAAGCAAGCCCATTGGTTTCCTGCCCATGCATCTGAGAATCATTATTTACCGCATGGGGCGGCAAATAGTCAGAATTTTTGCACACATGGCGCCAAAGATTGGGCCAGCCCATTTTGTTTTTTTCCCTATTCTGTTTCTATTTTTCTATTTTTCTTTTATCGTTCTTTTTTATTTATTTTCTTTCCAAGTTTATTTTATTTTTCCATTTTCCACAAATTCTATTTTAGTTTTTTCAGAATTCCGTTTTTGTTTAATTTTTTGTAAAATCAGCAGAATTTCATAATTTTGTTCTCATTTTGAAATATGTTTGAAACTTAAAAAAATTTCTTCTCGTTCCATTTTTTTAAACTAAAAAGATCCGCATTTTTATAAAAATGTTTACGTTTTCCAAAATTGTTTGAGATTTTCAAAATAAATTATATTTTAGAAAATGATATAAATTCAAAAAATATTCATGTTTATTGAATTGTTCACAAATTTAAAGTATTCTTAGTGTTAAAAAACTTGTTTCGAAAATTATTTTCAATGTTCAAAACATGTTTCTATTTTCACAAATTGTTCACAAATTCAAAAAAAATGGTTTTCTTAAAAAGAGGTTCATGTTTTCAAAAAATGTTTGTGAATTTCAAAAAAACCATTTCAAGTTTTGTTCGTCCTTTTCCAAATTTAATGAAATTTTCGACAAAAAGGTGCTCGTATTTTTTAGAAAACAAATCAGGATTTAAAAAATTGTTCACATTTCAAAGAATATTCAGAATTATCACTTTATTTTTTGAAAAGCTCAAAAAAGATCAGAAAAATGAAAAAATGCTTCGAATGTTACGCTACATTATGTTCTTAAACATTTGTGTTGGCCATGTTTTAGCAGGAGCTGTTTGTTCGAATATCTATCAGCACGTGGTCGAGATATTGAGGTTAGGAGTCTAATCCTTTAACTCAGCGGTTGTTTTGGATTTTTATTCGTGTCTTACAAACACCGTCGTTTTGGTAACTGACAGTGGCCTAACCCAGACACGAACTGTTGTGCATCCCACATGCCATTTGACGATAAAAGAGAATATGTTGGTTGGCTATAATTAAAAGAAATTATAGGCACATGCCAATAAAAGAGGATATGCTGGTTTGGCTCTGATTAAAAATTTGTAGGCAAGTAAGCGCTAAAGTAATTAAAGAGAATAAACCCTGGTAAAGCAGGGACTACCTGGTTATGCGCTAATTATGGCAATGAAATGGGATTCACTGAATTTGTAATTCATCTGATTACGCCATCGTAGGAGAGAGTGGTCGAAACAACTATGGCCCGAAGGTCACCTTGCAACCACAAAATGAGGAGGCAACCATAACCTAGACACGGAGGTGGACCCAGAGGAAAAAAAAGCACAAGTTAAGTGGTGGCCACCACACCGACCAACCCCACCATTATCAAGATCTCGCGGTCAAACATGACATGTGAGAACACCGCAACCCCTCGCTCTGTCGCCCCACCGCTGCGAAGACCGTTTTGATGGACACATCAATTACCACTATTGATACTTCTCGCAAAAAAATCTCCCGTTGCAATGCACAGGCATATGTGCTACTACATATAAAAACACGGACCAAAAAATCATGGAGGCTTTCCTGTCAAGAAAATAAAAATAAACACGGACCAAAAAATTCAAATGAAAATATAACCTGAAAAAATGGTGCCCCACGGCTCGAACATGTGGCCTCGTGGTCACCCTTAACTCAGCTAATCATTACACTACATCAACATAACATGTCTAGAAGCGATAAACATTTTTCATGTTGTTATTTTTTCTTGTTATATACTAAAGTTAGTAGAAAGTCAAGTTACTTATTTTGGGACAGAAGGAGTATAAGAAAACAACTTATATTCTGGTGTTTGCGACATTTTTAAAAAATCATGCATTACAAAAAAAAAAGGTAAGTGACATCTTAAAAAATGTTTAAAAAACATTCGTTGCATTTTAAAAATGTTCACACATTTAAAAAATTATACAATGTACACAATGTCCATGAAGCTTAATTTTTTCAT
Organism: Triticum aestivum; assembly: GCF_018294505.1. NCBI lineage: Eukaryota > Viridiplantae > Streptophyta > Magnoliopsida > Poales > Poaceae > Triticum > Triticum aestivum. The sequence goes on along the minus strand of NC_057799.1, from coordinate 488,194,502 downwards.
AACATCCAAAAATATGTAACACATATTTGAAAAATGCTCCAAAAACTTGAATTTGGAAACAAATGTTAATCATATGTTTAAAAAATATTAAAATTGTATAAATTTTATTAGATGTATACCTAAAACGGATAATGTGTATGAAAAAATATACATCAAAACTTATATTCAAAAAATGTTAATCTTGTATTTTGAAAATATTAAACATGTATTTAAAAAAATGCTAAACATGTAATATCTTTCAAAGAATATTAATCATGCTAAAAATGTATCTGATGTATACAAAAATATTAATCATGTGTTTGAAAAATGCTAATCATGTAATATTACAAGCTTAACTACATCTCGAGGGAACTCTCACTATCTCAAAGAAAAACCTTTAGAAAATAAATCCATAGATATTGTTTTGTGTAGACATGAAGAACTGGCAAGATAAAAATGTTATTTATCCTTTTATGTCATCATTTGTCCTTGTTGTCAAGATGGTTAAACCACGCGCACAGGGGAGCGGCGAGGAGGTCGAACAGTGGCCTGTGTTTTTTGTTTCAAATTTTCACCTGTGTAAAAAAGTTTGCTCCGCAGAGGCGAGGCCCCGACACGGCATCGAGCTATGCTCACGGCGCGCTGCCGGTGGATGCAAGAGGAAGAAGACTTCTGCAAGCCTAAGGCTTTGAGAGCAATTTTTTTCAGTATGAGTGCGTCTATAAGGTCATGTGAAGCTTAATATATGGTCTTAGTCTTTTCGCATAAAAAAATTGTATTAGTATGTAAGTTGTCCAATGCTTTTGGACAATTTTTTTAAAAAAAATTGCACGAAAAAATATGTTTTCTATTTTTTTTTCTTCCGCGAGAGGCACGGTCATGCCTCTCGAAAACGGAAAAATAACGTGTTTTCTATTTTTTCTCTTCTGCGAGAGGCACGGTTTTGCTTGTGCGAGAGGCAGGGTTGTGCTTTCGCGAGAGGAACGACCATGCCACTCAAAAACGAAAAAAATGTGTTTTCTATTTTTTCCTTCCGTGAGAGGCACGACCGTTCTTCTCGGAAACAGGAAAAAAATGTGTTTTCTATTTTTTCCTACCACGAGAGGCACGGTCGTGCCTCTCGGAAACCGAAAAAAGAACGTGTTTTCTGTTTTTTCCTTCTGCGAGAGGTATGGTTTTGCTTGCGCAAGAGGCACGGTTGTGCTTTTCGCGGGAGGCACGACCATGCCACTCGGAAAAAAATGTGTTTTCTATTTTATTCCTTCCGCGAGAGGCACATTTTTGCTTCCGCGAGAGGCACGACCGTTCTTCTCGGAAACAGAAAAAGGTGTTTTCTATTGTTTTTTCTATCACGAGAGGCACGGTTTTGCTTCTGCGAGATGCACGGTTGTGCTTTCACGAGAGGCACGACCGTGGCTCTTTCAGAAAGGAAAAAAAAACATGCTCTCGATTCAGTTTTTCTGTCCGTTTTTTTGTATGAAAAGAAAAGTTCAGCAAAATCTATCTATATGGGATCTAGTTTTGAAGATCTCGACGCGGGGAATCCAATGATGAAAACGGTTCTAGATTTGGACGCGCGGTTTAAGAGATAAAATGTTTTGAATAAACAAATGTATGAAAAATGTGAAAACTCACAGGTTACGATAAGTGACGCGCATGCAGTGCGTCACTTGTGGCAACCTAAGGAGGTGGAAGTGATCTTTGAAAGGACTACTCCTAAATTAGTTTTTTTAGACAAACTACTCCTAAATTAGTGATTTCACAAAACAACCCAAAGGTCAAAAAAGCAAATGGGCCAGCCTACACACATGTTGTGGCGTGCCTGCCGTGTCGTACCAGGCCTGTTTACGGCTGTGCTGGGCCGGGCCTGCAACCACCATCGGCGGGGCGAGGCCCCAGGCCAGCCGAAACCGACCCGATAATGCCCCCACGTCCTCGTCTCCATTCTTTCTTCCTCATGCTCTGGCGGCACTGGGTGGTACCGGCGGGGATTCGGCTGGATCATCGACAACCAGGAGCCGGCGCGACCGGCTGCAGGTTCACCAATCCCCACTCCTCGCTCTAATCTCGCCTAGCTAGTCTTTCAATCTTCGCATAATTGATAGAGACAACGCGCGCCCAATCCCGAACAAGGTTCACAGTTTTGTGGGAAATCCGGGAGATTAGGGCTTGGGGGCGTGGGGCGATCAAGTTACTACCCAAATCTAGAAGAAACACCAAGGCTGATAAGAAAACCGAGGTGCGTTGGATCTCTCTTTGACTTGCCTCATTCCATGGCCATGTACATAGTTCGAATTTCCCCCTTTGAATATCACTGATAATGCGGCACATGCTTTAACGAGTTCCTGTGAGTTGATAATTCATTTATCGTGTACTCCCTCTGTAAACTGATATAAGATCTTTTAGATCACTAACAATACAAGGTACAGTACTTAACTATTGATACCGTGCTCAGGGATTTCTATCCAGACATATGCGAACCCTGCTCACTGAAGCTAGTAAGCCACAGGCTTATTCGACACTCCATAACACTGAACCTCAAATTCGCATCATTATTGAGTAACATATCTTCCAGGATCCAGAAGAATCAAGCTTTTGACAGAGGAGTGAATCCGTGCTTAATAGCTGCCGACCAGACCTTCTCGAGGTCCATCATATCATCTCCGCACTCGTGCATGTCCCAACCTTCTAGTGCGTGTACCATTCCAGCAATGCGCCATGCGCTCATCACCCTTCTTGGAAGCCAATTCTATTCATAAAGTGAGCAGCAACACATGTCAGTATCAATCACATTATCTGGTTCAGTCTTGGATAGGAAGTTGTGTATGTCAAATGATCCTATTTCGCCTTTCTCAAAATTAGAACCAGGTAATGAGAACATATCATTAGTACCTCACAGGTGTGGACGTTCTGCATTGCCTCTGGGATCTTCATTGCAGGGCTGCTCAAATAAGTGCAATCCTTGCGCATCCTTTTAAGGGGAAACTGTGATGTAGGAATAAATGTTGCTCCTTTTGGTGCCCCCATTTGTTGCTTATCATCTATGATATCTCCTATCCAGATCTGTAGCAGTGAAGAAGTAGTCATTGAGTATATTGCTTCTCGGAGTGTTTGTTCCTATTTCGCTAGCTACATAGGTTTACAGTGTAATTTCTTGTCATTTGCTGGTAGATGATACTACAGCATAATGTGTGCTACTGTTTTCCGTCAAAAAAACACTGGGTGAATTAGTTTGACAAGGTTTATACAAGCATTCACGGTCCTGTCTAATATCTCTACTAGTTATTCCCCACTTATGATATATCCACTCTAGAAATCTTCTTGATGATTTGCACCCCTTTTCCCGGATAACTTTTACCTGTGGTGTTTCATCACTGGAGAATTTCAGATAGGCAATACTGCTCTCTGAAACTCGCAACTTGAGCATGTCATACTCCTTTTGATTCATGATTACCTACAAAAACTTGCATATATTTATAGTTATTCTTGTATAGAGTGAGATCAATTCATACAAAAAGTGAGCTGCTAATGAAATCAACAAAAATAGCAGGCTGATAGGTACCTGGACACCTCTTTCGCATAAAGCTGTAGCTATTGCACGTTCTACCTTAGAACTGCCTCCACAGAGAAAAACATGCTTTGTATCTGAAGGAATGCTCTTGAGAACAACTGCTGTTGCTAAGCCACTTCCATCAACAAGTCGAACTCCTAATTTTGGATATTTATGTGTAAATAATTCACCATTTCCATTGAGTTGTTTTGCCTGGGACCAAGAATATGAGGGTTAATACACTGAACATCTGTTTGCAATTAGCGTGCATTTGAATTTTTGCAATATTTCTAGTCAAAGCCATATTAGTTCCACATATTAGTCTGAGTAATCAAAAGGTCGTCCTTACATAGTTTTTGTCAATATTTCTGAGTGTTTTCTGACCCGATCAGAAGCTAAGTGTCATGTGGAAGCAAGTATAAAGAGGGAATTATGCGAGAAAAGTTTGGTCACCATGCCTGATTTAAGAGTCCAAGACTGAGCACTTTGACCCCTCTTACATCCGCATCTAATATTGCCTTCTCAATTAACCTGTTGATGGATTCCCTCTCCCTAATCAGGCCATACTGCACATGGAGAAAATCCTATCAGTTTGCAACTATGAAGACATATGATTCATACAACATGGAAAACCCATTACTTGGAAGTTGTATCTTGGTATCACCCATGTTTGCATCTTGAACTTCTTCAGTTTGAGACTTTCGACGACAAACGCAGAGGATCCATAAATCCATGCCAGTACCATTGACAGCCATGCCATTGGCCATATCATCCACACATACCATACTGGGTTATCTGAGGGTCTAGAGGCTATAGAGGCAATCCCAACCCTTAGATGATAAGTTGATTGCAAGGTGGTCATATGCGTCAAGTGAACAACATCTGGTGTTTCCTCTGTTCCAATCAGTGTTCTCTCATACAGCTCGTCAGTTGACTTGTCCATGGTATTGTATATGTAGTCATAGAACGGCATAAACAATGAGTAGTTTGTACGAAACTGTGTGTGATGGAGAGAATGATACCTGTGGAGTGGTGAAAAAATAACTTTGAATAATCTGGTTTGTGGTTTTATGAAGCTATGACTAAGCGTTTCAACTTTTTGTGCATTGTTTGCAGAATCCACTGGTAAAATTTGATTAAGAACATAACGGACCCAAAAGTCTCATCACCTAATTTAATGTTAACATGATTGTAAGGTTAATCTTAAAATGTTATACTTACGATGGAGTGTACATGAGATACTTGAGAGGAGGGAAAACTTGGAAGATCCACTTTGGCAGCAGCTCAAAATTGCAGTGTCCCATATTATTCATGAAGTCGATGTAAGCCACGTATAAGACGATACCCAGGATAGAACCATATCCCATAAGAATTGGTATCAGCATGGGGATCAAAAATAACAGGAAGTAAACTAACATTTCAGCAAATGGATGGATGACAGCTGCCAATCATATGGGAAAATTTCATAAGCAATAGAACAAGAACACTAATTGTTAACATAGCAAGCATTTAGAGATTCATTAAGCAATAGAACATGTATAGAAACCTCAATTAGATTGTTTTTGGAAGGACCAGGATGATAACACCTCATTTCTGAACAGTATTTTAATCTCAGAATGTTGTCCTTGAGATTTTTACTGTTTTATTTGGACATATTTATGCTTTGAATTTCTTATGCTCCTGGGATCAGAATGGATACTTCAATTCCAACCTAGTATGATACTTTGATGTATGTTCAGATGGTTTCAGATGTCATTTATATCTAGTGTTTTATCAGTACGTAAATAAATCTAGTGGTTTTGGCAGTAGAACACAAATCGGTCAAAATGGTTGCTATACATAATCTAGACACTTGTGAACTTAATACCACTAATAAGATAATGAAATGTTTTTTTGCGTGATCCTTGTTTGTGTCTAAGTTGGTGGCGTTATGCATCATTGTGTTAACCCTCTGTTCTGAATGATGTTACTTACATGTTATAGGCTCTGTGACGATGGAGGCATGGTGGTGTGAGTGGTAGCGAGAGTAGAGGAAATGGTGGTGCAGTGCCCTGTGGAACCAGTAGTAGAGAAACTCAACAGGTCCTGCGTGAAGCAACGCCATGATGATGGCTCCCTTTGTTTCCCACATTGGCATGAGTCTGACACTCGGGATGGCTGCATAGGCCAAGTAGAAATACAGCCCAGAGAGGATGATCTGGTCATCCCTGTAGAGAATGGTAAGGATAACTTAGCATTACACACAAGATAGCATATTTTAGCATGTGATTGTGATGGACCATTGGATTTCAGGTATGTGCTAGTTAATTTGAGTGTGATAGAAGTGAATAGCAGGATGTGCGTATATATGACTTACCAGGATCTCTCCCGGTCCACCTGCTCGAATTCAAGACTGCGGTCAACGATGATGTGCTTCCTGCGTGCGGTCTGGTGGCGAGACAAGCTAATCCAGATCTGATTGTGGAGCATCCTCAGAAGCAGAGCTGGCAAGATGGCGGCGTAGGCTAGGTTCATGTCCCCCCACCCCTTGGTGACCACCCTGTATGCAGTTTGCAACGCCACAGGTGCGAAGACCAGGTACTGTGTGCAGTTCATGGTTAGAATATCATGTGACATTGATGGATGGGAATTAATCAGTGGTGTATAGCAGGTGGTAATCCGATCTTTGATCGTTTGGAAGCTATTCTCGTGGCTTCAAGTTTGCAAACGTCTTCATTTTGAAGAGAAAAGGGGGTTTATCTATGTCCATTCAGTTGGTTATGTGTGTGAACTATGTGAAAAGTAAAGCTATTGCCGGCGGTTCATATTAGGATCACAAGGCCAAGAAACGCAAACGGTTCGAGGTTCCATGGGAACGACATGAGCTGCCAAGCAATATATCTTTACGATCTGATTGCTTTTATCAGCGATTTTACCGGTTCATATGTTACTGTACTCAGGTCGCTATCCACCGTGCAAGAAGCATTCAAAGGAATTTTCAAAAGGTCCCTGTCCTCTTATCTTTCTTGTGTTTCTTAAATTGAGACAGAGCACAATAGAATGGCAATATAGTTTACTTCCATCGTTTTTCTTGAAGCAGTTTTTCTGGATCATGTGAAAACTGAAAAGTACTCGGGGCGGCAACATGGGACTGGAACGCTTATGCTAGAATATACTATTTGCAATTTAAAATACAGGTAATTTTATTTAATTGATAACAGAATAATCTGAGTGTTCACTGCGACATGCAACTTTTGCTGCAATTTCTGTTCTACTTGACTTTAGTACCGGGACATTATGATGCATATAAAACTTTCTTTTAATGCAAACTCTTTGAAGGCAATCTCTATATGAATATAGGAATAACCTCATTGAAGTAGTTAGTTTATTTTCTGGTCACTCAATCATACGATGTTCCTAAATTTGTGAACATGGATTTAGCTAGATAGCAATATCAGAGAAGAGATAACATACCTTGAAGCTGCCCATCCAGTGCCATGGCCATTCGGTCAAAGGGCCCGGCCGTGTTGCCATGGTAATGGATGAGCGACCACTTTTCTCTCTTCCAAGGTAAGCAGCTCCCTCAGCAAGCAAGCTCTGCTAAGAACTTCAAGCTCCGGTTGCATTTTTATATGCATGGACGGTTGTACAATATGTTCTTGCAATATTGTGTAAACAAGTCATTTTTTTCATGTGCCCAGGCATGTTTCCGTTCCCATTACCAGTCTTTATTTCTTCACAGTATCCACTTCCCCAACTGTATTTTTCTGTGGCTTGCCTTCCAAGGCACATTCTAGGCAGAAGTACTCAAATCCAAGTCATAAAACATGCTTTTTTAGTGTGTTTGATCACACAAAACATGTTGTTGCTTGCTAGTGGCATTTATGTTGCTTAGGTGAAGGCTTCTGTCTCCGATTCTGCTTATGTTGCCCTCTTGGGCTTCATTTTTGCGTGTGGTCAGCTGTGGTTGTAATAACATCTTATATTATACAGTAGGACGGAGGGAGTAATAATTAATAAACATGTGTGCGTGTGGCGTGAGCTGCAATTCGTGTAAGCAAGTTAGTCAAGTCAAACTGTGAATGTACAGAATATTAAGGAACAGAGGTAGTCTTGATAAAATTAAGGGCAGACCGACAAATCTTAAAGATCAATCACTTCTAGCATAATTTAGAGTCAAAATGTTAGCCGTGTTCAATAGAATGTCCGAGGGAGCATGGGCTGCACTGAATTTCGACCGCAAATGGGTATTGGCACACCCTTGCTTGGCATGCGAGTCTAGTACATGATTCTCCACGGACTGTTTAGTCCTTGACATATCCTCTATCTGTCGCCACCAACTGGAAGGGCTAGGATGATAGCACATCAAAGGCTCAAAGCTGGTGGCGACTGAGGCGGCCCAGGTCTCCAGCATGGTGCCCACAGGCACTAGCATTTGCATCACAACAGTGGGTTCGTGCACATAGAACAGATTTCTAGATAGAGGGACATAGAAAGAGGGTGAAAGGGAGAAGAAAGGAGAAGATACGGGGTACAAGAAAGCTGACAGATAGGGTCCACTCATAGCTCAGCATAGTGTCCACGTACTCGTGCCATGTAGGTTCTGACGTGCCGGTCCAGCATGTCAGTTCCACTGTCAAAATTCATTGAAGTGACATTCGGTGTTATTTGTTATGGTGTTTCCCAAACTTGAAAATTAAACGAGAAGTGGCGGTTATGTGATATAGGTGCCCTCAACGTGGTGGTTTTGTTTCTAGTTTATACTCTTTTAAAAGACTCCTTTCTCATCTGATGTAGAAGAAAACTCCTTCCTGGTTTCAACGTGGTGTACATTTTTCCTTCATGCTTTGGCCGGCACCTAGAGCGAGGGCCTGGACTCAGAGTGACTGGCTGCAGGTTTACCAATCCCTCATCCTCACTCTCGCCTCATATCACTGGTCTACTCATGCGTCCACGTTATTTACGAAGCTTGCACACACCATCTAGTTATGGCACCAAACCAGTGCGATGTGCCCCTTTCTATAAATGTAGAGGAACCACAAAGGCAGAAAAAACCCGGAGTTACTGGATCTCTCTCCAGCTTTACGTCATTCCTACAGCCCTTGATTTATCTCTGAAGATCATGATAGTCTGATGATTGCTTTGATATTTTCTACAATTTGATTACTCATAAATTACATGTATACAGTATTACCTATGAGTAGTTATGGATATATCACACTTATGGCTTTCTATCTAGATATATGTAGACCCTGCTCAATGAAGCTAGCAAGCTGATAAGCATATCCAACACTCCTTATTCTCCTAACACTGAAGCTTAACTTTGCATCGTTGCTGAGTAACATATCTGTCAGGATTCAGAAGAATCAAGCTTTTGACAGAGGAATGAATCCGTGCCTAATAGCCGCCGACCAAACCTTTTCGATGTCCATCATATCATCTCCGCACTCATGCATGTTCCAACCTTCCTGAGCATGTATTATCCCAGCAATGCGCCATGCGCTCATCACCCTTCTTGGAAGCCAATTCTGTTCATACGGCGAGTAGCAACACATGTCAATGTGGATCACACTATCTAGGCCTACTCCAATGTTGGATAAGAAGTTCGTGTACATTAGATGGTCCTATTTCACTTTTCTTGAAATTTACACATACAGGTAATGGAAACACATTGCTATTACCTCACAGGCATGGACGTTCTGCATCGTCTCCGGGATTTTCATTGCTGGGGTACTCAGGTAAGTGCAATCCTTGCGTGTCTTCTTAAGGGGAAACTGTGATGTAGGAATAAATATTGTTCCACTTGGTGCCCTCCTTTGTTGTTTATCATCTATGATATCTCCTATCCAGATCTGTTGTAGTGAAGGAGTAATCATGAATATTCTGCTTACCGTTGCTCCTTTAGTTATTTCTTATCTTTACTACTATGCTAGTTACATAGGTCTGCCTAGTAATTTCTTATCATTTGTTGGCTGATGACATAGCATATCATTTAGCAACCAAAATTATGTGAATGATTTTTACAAGGTTTAAGAAGCATTCGTTGTCCTGTCATGTCTGTACTAGTGATACCCCAGTTAGAAATATCACTCTAGAAGGTCTGTCAGCGTCAGGATTCCAGAACCATTTTACAGATAACTTTTACCTGGGGTATTTCATCACTGGAGAATTTCAGATAGGCAGTGCTGCTCTCTGGAACCCGCAATTTAAGCATGTCATATTCATTCTTTTGGTTCATGATTACCTGCACAAAATTGAGTTGTCGCAATATTTGGAGCACAATTAGAGTCAATAAATTTTTAATGACGTAAAATGAGCTACCAAATGAATTCAACAAACAAGCAGCCTGATGGGTACCTGGACACCTCTCTTACATAAAGCTGTAGCTGTGGCATGGGCTACCTTAGAACTGCTTCCAAACAGAAAAACTTGCTTTGTATATAAAGGGATGCTCTTGAGCACCACTGCAGTTGCTAAGCCACTTCCATCAACAAGACGAACTCTTAATTTTGGATACTTTTGTGTAAATAATTCACCACTTCCATTGAGTTGTTTTGCCTGTACCAGCAATATAAGGGGTTATCTCTTTGCCCAGCCCAGTTTGTGCGTACTGTGCACTAAACTTTGGCAGCAAATTATGTTAAATGTCCTATTAATGCCATAAACTGGTTAGAAGTAATCAAAAGGTTTTCCCTACATGTGTTTTGCCAATATGCCTGAATATGTTCTGATCAGACCAGAAGTTAAGTGTCATGTAAAAGCAAGTACAGATAGGGAATTATGTGATATAAGTATGGCCACCATGCCTGATTTAACAGTCCTAGACTAAGCACTCTGACCCCTCTTCCATCAGCATCTAGTATTGCCTTCTCAATTAAGCTGTTGATGGATTCTCTCTGCCAAATCAAGCCATACTGCACAGGAAAAAAATGTTATCAGTCTGCAAAACTGTCAAAGCTTATGATTCATACAGAACAGAAAACGCATTACATGGAAGTTGTATCTTGGTATTGCCCATGTTTGCATCTTGAACTTCTTCAGTGTGAGACTTTCAATCACAAACGCAGAAGATCCATAAACCCATGCCAGTACCATTGACAGCCATGCCACTGGCCATATCATCCACATATACCATACAGGGCTTTCCGATGGTCTGGAGGCTATAGAGGCAATCCCAACCCTAAGATGATAAGTCGATCGCAAGTTGGTCATATGCGTCAAGTGGACAAGATCTGGTGTTTCTTCTGTTCCTTTCAGTGTTCTCTCATACAGCTCGTCAGTTGAGCTGTCCATGGTGTTGTATATGTAATCATAGAACGGCATGAACAACGAGTAGTTTGTACGAAACTGTGTATGATGTAGAGAATGAAACCTGTGAAAATGTTGGACAAAATAATGGTAAATAATTTTTTCCGTGGTTCTATGAAGCTATGGCCAACCATTTTGACTTCTTGTGCATAGAATCCACTAGTCAGCTTTGAGTAAGAATTCATTAGCCCAAGTCTCATCATCTGGACGAGATGGTAAGTTTTGCTGTGAAGACACTTACGAGGGAGTGTACATGAGGTACTTGAGAGCAGGGAAGACATGGAAGATGTGCTTTGGCACCAGCTCAAAATTACAGTGCCCCATATTGTTCATGAAGTCAATGTACGTGATGTACAAGACAACAGCCAGGACAGAACCACACCCCATAAAAATTGGTGTCATCATGGGGATCGAGAAAAGCAGGAAATAAACCACATGTTCAGCAAATGGATGGATGACAGCTGCCAATTATAAGGTAAAGTTTGTGTTAGAATTCAAGACAGAAACACTAAATTTTCTTTAGAGAAGAAACACTAATTGTGAACATAACAAGCTTTAGAGTGTTTTTTTCCTCAAGCACACACCAAAGTGCATGTCGTTTGTATTAGAAGAAGCACGCCCGAGAAGGCACAAAGGGCTTACACGCGCCTTTTTTCGGATGTAAATATGTCCCGGTTCATATGTGATCATTCTTTTTTTCTTATGCAAAGCTCTTGGATTCATTGAGCAGTACCACTAAGGTAATGAAACTGGTTTTTGTGGGATCCACTGTTTGTGCTTAAGTTACTCTGAGTGCTATTACTTACAGGTAATGGGCTCTGTGACGATGGAGGCGTGGTGGTGTGAGTGGTAGCGGGAGTAGAGGAAATGGTGGTGCAGCGCCCTGTGGAACCAGTAATAGAGGAACTCGACAGGTCCTATGTGAAGCAAGGCGGTGATGATGGCTCCCTCTGTTATCCACACGGGCATGCGACTGACATTCGGGACAGCTGCGTAGGCCAGGTAGAAGAACAACCCATTGAAGATGATCTGGTCATCCCTGTCAGAACAGCAAGGATCATTTTTCATTACAAGATATCTGCACATGTGTGATTATGGTGGAGACTTACCAGGAACTCTCCCGGTCCACCTGGTCGAATTCAAGTCCACGGTCGACTATGATGTGCTTCCTGCGTGCGGTCTGGTGGCGAGACAAGCTGATCCAGATCTGGTTGTGGATCATCCTCAGCAGCAGAGCTGGTAATATGGCGGCGTATGCCAGGCTCATGTCTCCCCACCCCTTGGTGACCACCCTGTGCGCAGTGTGCAACGCCGCAGGCGCCAAGACCAGGTACTGTGTATATAGAGCATCAGGTTAAATGGAAATACTGATGGGTGGGAATAATATGGGTTTACGACTGAAGATCTGTGGCTTCTTCATTAAGATCGTGTCATTAGCTTCATTTCTGAACCCAAAACGAACACCAGGAGCACATGAAAAGCTATTACCTTGAAGCTTCCCATGCACTGCCATGGCCATTCGGTCAAAGGTCCCGGCCGTGTTGCCATGGTGATGGATGGACGATGCCCTTCCTCCCTTCCAAGTGTAAGCAGCTCCCTCAGCTAGCTCTGGTAAGTGCTTCGAGCACTGGTTGCAGTTTTATATGCATGGACGAATTGATATCACAGAGAACACCCCTTACCGAAAAAGGCTTTCGCCCTGCTTTATATATAAAGCAACACGGCCGAACCAATACAAGGTGATGAGAGAACACCCCTTAGGTAAGGGTGTCTTCTGGAGACACCTTAAGACTCATTTTCCTGTTAATCTCTTCCTGCAGAAGATGATAAGAAAATTAACCGCAAATGTTACAACGTGAGTTTTATGTCCATAGGTTGTAATTCGTTCAATTTATTACCCAAAAATCATTTAGTTGGTCCAAGAAAGAACAAGCCAAATGGAGAACACTGGAAACATAACATTTTTGTGATTCCTGCATTCCAAACATACCTTAAGTGTGATGTTGGTATATATGGTATTCTTATGGATTGGCAGAAGACCAAGTGAGACAAGGAACCTGCGCTATGCATTTATTTAGCACTAGTTCGTCGTTTAGATGCACGCATTTTGTATATTTTTTGGATAACTTGCCTGGTCGGTTTTACCTTTACTCGATATCACCCTGACTTGATAGGCCAAGACATGCTTTGTTTTTATGCGGTGAGGTCACTTGAGATGACCGATAATCTTCCTTATTAGTCCCAATCCTTCAAAGAATATTTTGCACCATTCAGTCTGCGCATTTTCCACTGGTATGAAGTATGTTTGCCATGTTGCAATATAGGTAGTATGACTAGCTCATTTGTGTGGAGTGGATGTACAAATCAGAGGTCAATTCTTCATCGACTCGAATTTGATCTCCAGTTTCTTCTTTGCTAAAGATATGTATTTTGTACTTTTTTGCAACATTGTGGAAAGGGAGTCATTTTTTTCATGTGCCGCTGCATGTTTCATTCCATTAGCAGTCTTTGTTTCTTCACTATATTTACTGCGCCAAAGGTACCTAACTGTGACTTGTCCTTCCAAGGTACAACCTGAACAGAAGTAGAACATGCTTTTAGGGTGTTTCGATCACACAAAACATGTTGTTGCTTGCTACTGACTAATCTGTTAGGCGAAGGTTTGCGTCTCCGAATTATGTCATTTGGAATTTGGGATATGGGGTCTTTTTTCTTTTCAGATTCCTGTGAAATTCAGGCGTTCCTACTATGAATTTGCTTTATCTAGTCAATGCGAGAGAAACAGTAAATGGAGTAGCCAGTGAAGAGCGGAAAAGAATATACTCCCTCCATTTTTATTACTCCGCATATTAGCTTTGTCTATACTCAAACTTTATAAACTTTCACCATGTTTGTACAAAAATATATTAACATATACATCACCAAATCAATACCATTAGATTCACTATTGAATATATTTTCATATCTTATAGATTTGTTATTTTAAATGTTCATATTGTTTTCTACAAACTTGGCCAAACTTTATATAGTTTGACTTCAGTCAAAGCTAATATGCAGAGTAAATAAAAACAGATGGAGTACATATGCTTGTGACGCCAGCTGAAAGAAGTTAGTCAAGTCAAACCGTCAAAGTACAGAAATTCATATTTTGTATAAAAAAATAGGACAGATCGACAGACTTAGAGATCCAATCAACCATTTCTAGGAAATTGCACAAGTCAAAATGTGAACCATGTTCAGAGCTAATAGAATATCATTAACTAACCTCAAGAAAGAAATGCAGGCAGCGTTGCTGCCATCGTGAGAACTGAGAAGTACTCCCTCTGTTTCTAAATATAAGATGTTTTAATTTTTTTTCTCTATTTTCTCAGATTCGTATGCATCTAGGGCGTTTTAGTATGTATATTTACTCATTTTATCCGTGTGTAGTCCATATTGCAACTAAAGCATCTTATAATTAAAAACGGAGGGAATGTATGTCTGATAAATAACAGGAAGTTGTCACCTGTATTTATTTATTTATTTGAAAGAGCTGCCACCTGTAATTGCTTTCATACCTGTGCTGATGTACGCTGACAGTGATGGAGCATTAGATAGATAAAATAGAAAACAAAAGAAAATCTCCAATGCTTAAGCATGGAGGTATTACATACAGATCAGATTCTCGGACATTGTTTAATTTCACTACCGGGTTGCATAGTTGAACGCACTCCAGGAACCGGGTGAAATTTCGTTTCATTTTCGTCTAGCCAAAGTCGTTTGACCATAACTAAGGCAATTTGTGGACCGTTCCTCCTTTGTTTAGAGCATCTCCAATAGGTTGTATGCTAGTTTGTTGGTAAATATGATCATGTCATCAACCAACAACTTATCATACAACTATTCTAATGGAGTGGATTTAGTTTACCCAATAGAAGGTGAGAGAATGTATAAGGTTACTCTCACATTTCACTTTGGAGCTTGTGCAAGGGTTGTTGGTTCATCTCCATACAACTTTGCTCTCTGTCCTCATTTATTATATGACACATCATCAATCCTAGGTGGCAAGTTTTACCAACAACTATCTCACAACTATTGAAGATGCCCCTGCTCGTTTGAAACACAGAAAAACAAACTCTCTCTTTCTCTGTTTCTCACCCAAAAGCATACTATATCAAATTCCTCTATCTGACTGGTAAATGGGCCCAACTCGAGCTCTATCTTGCAACGAGAAGTGGTCCCAATCTGGCCTACTCCTTCCAACCATTCTTCCCTGACCTTGTGCACACACATACTAGTGTTGATGGTTGCCACGTTAGGCTCCCACTAACCTCTCACGGTCTCACCACGAGCCCTCCCACAGGTAGGCGCTGCCGGCTTCGCCCCCTTCCTACTCCAACTTCGGTGGGCAAAATACCGTAACAATGATGGTGATGGAGAGCATTGGAGGCCAAGAAATTGTGCTATGAAGTCTACGCCATGTTGAGGAAGATGAATTCGAGCACCGCTAAAGACATCGAGGACCCCACCAACTGGATCGACGCAATTCTCGACGTTGGCCAGCGAGACCTCTTTAAACAAATTTGCCATCCTCTGTTGATTTCGCCTCGATTATTTCCTCCCATGGCCTTTGGATGACCCTGCGAGCAAAGTGATGTGCTCAAATCGCAGCCACGATCACTGCCTGTGAGGTTTGCCACTCCACCACGACACTACCATCGGTGCGCCGCATCTTTTGTGTTGTTCTCCTCGACCCTGAGTGACGGGTTGCTGGGTCTTTCCATCTCGTGTCTGCCGCACTAGCTGTCGCGAGGCTCGCCGCCGTTGGGCTTCAAAGAAAGATGGGTGGGCGACATGCGAAGCATGGCCCACACGGGGAGATGATGGGCGGTGCTTGAGGTAGAAGAGTGAAAGGAGCTAGAGTGGTGAATAGGCGTTTTAATATATATTTACAGATTTGGTAACTAAATATTTTTCAAGCACAAATCCTAAATATATTAGACTCAACTAAGTGGATCAATGACCTATGTTGAACAACATAAGTACTCAAAAGAAAACAAGCAAGCACGAGCTATATCGCAAGATGTGAAATTGAAAGATTCCAAAATTAGCACACTATATTGTTAGAAAACCCTAGAGGCAATCATAGAGATAATTATATTTCATTGTATCCATGAATTATTGAATGTTCTTTGAATAACATCATTTGTATTTATTGACAAATACATGACTTGTTGTGAAACACTATGATTGAATGATTTGATTATTCTAAAGTAGTGCCTAGTTGGAGTCCATGTGAGAACATGTATGAATATTAGACTAGCACTGTATTGGTTGCTAACCAAGTTTCGTGGGTCACGGATATGGAGATGTCACATCAACAATGTGAATACATGTTAGGAAGAAAGGGTTGGACAGACGCAACTTGAGATATAGTGGGAATCATTTTTCTTGTCTCTTATTATGTGTATGCTATGTTCTTAGACCTGAGATTGTCGCATGTACTTGAGATGTGTAATGACTTACTTAGTGGTTGCCAAACTCTACTTCGTAACTCGGTAGTTATGAGTGTCGCTTTATTTACTGGAATCATCTGATTAGTACAAGATCTGGTGTGCACGCTACTGGACACGTTCGGAGTACCCGAACGAGGATGGTTCGGACGCTCTAACCGAGCAACAGAGGCTTGCACAACAACTTCTGAGGTTCCGGCGAATGGCACTTGGGCACAACGGCTATCTCTCTTGAATGGAGTCAAGGACTCTAAGAGGATTTGAGTTGGTGGCTCCGAACAGCGCAAAATGTAAGAGTAAGTGTGGAAAGGTTTTGAGGTGTAGTGATTTTGGGGTTTGTTGTCTAAGCACTTTGAAAGAAAGTATCACCTCACAAACTTGATCACACATATGGACTCAACGTAATCTTGAATCACTAAAAGCTATAAAAAAGATGTCCTTAGTGTTGGGTAACGTAGTATTTCAAAATTTTCCTATGATCACGCAAGATCTATCTAGGAGATGAATAGCAACGAGACGGGAGAGTGTCTCCACGTACCCTCGTAGACCGAAAGCGGGAGCGTTTAGTAATGCGGTTGATGTAGTCGAACGTCTTCACGATCCAACCGATCCAAGTACCGAACGTACGGCACCTCCGTGTTCAGCACACGTTCAGCACGATGACGTCCCTCGAGCTCTTGATCCAGTAGAGGGTCAAGGGAGAGTTCCCTCAGCACGACGGCATGGCGACGGTGTTGGTGATATGATCCGCGCGGGGCTTCGCCTAAGCACTACGACAATATGACCGAGGTGGTAAACTGTGGAGGGGGGCACCGCACACGGCTAAGAAACAACTGTTGTGCCTTTGGGGTGCCCCCCGCCCCCGTATATAAAGGAGGAGAGGGAGGAGGCTGGCGGCCATGAGGGGGCGCTCCAAGGGGGAGTCCTACTTGGACTCCTAGTCCAAGTAGGATTCGCCCCCCCTTTTCCTTTCTTCCACCGGAGGGCATAGGAAGGAGAAGGAGAGGGAAAGGGAAGGGGGGCGCCGCCCCCTTCCCCTTGTCCTATTTGGACTCCCAAGGAGGGGGCGCGTGGCCACCTCCTGCAGGCTTCCCTCTCTCTCCCTTAGGCCCATGTTGGCCCAACACTTCCCCCCCCCCCGGGGGGGGGGGGGGGGGGTTCCGGTAACCCCTCGGTACTCCGGAAAAATACCCGAATCACTCGGAACCATTTTGATGTCCGAATACTACCTTCCAATATATGAATCTTTACCTCTCGACCATTTCAAGACTCCTCGTCATGTCGGTGATCTCATTCAGGACTCCGAACAAACTTCGGTCACCAAAACACATAACTCATAATACACATCGTCATCGAACGTTAAGCGTGTGGACCCTACGGGTTCGAGAACTATGTAGATATGACCGAGACACATCTCCAGTCAATAACCAACAGCGGAACCTGGATGCTCATATTGGTTCCTACATATTCTACGAAGATCTTTATCGGTCAAACCGCAATAACAACATACGTTATTCCCGTTGTCATCGGTATGTTACTTGCCCGAGATTCGATCATCAGTATCCTCATACCTAGTTCAATCTCGTTACCGGCAAGTCTTTTTACTCGTTCCGTAATGCATCATCACGTAACTAACTCATTAGTCACATTGCTTGCAAGGCTTATAGTGATGTGCATTACCGAGAGGGCCCAGAGATACCTCTCTGATACACGGAGTGACAAATCCTAATCTTGATCTATGCCAACCCAACAAATACCTTCGGAGACACCTGTAGAGCATCTTTATAATCACCCAGTTACGTTGTGACGATTGATAGCACACAAGGTGTTCCTCTGGTATTCGGGAGTTGCATAATCTCATAGTCAGAGGAATATGTATAAGTCATGAAGAAAGCAGTAGCAATATAACTTAACGATCATTATGCTAAGCTAATGGATGGGTCATGTCCATCACATCATTCTCCTAATGATGTGATCCCGTTCATCAAATGACAACTCATGTCAATGGTCAGGAAACTTAACCATCTTTGATTAACGAGCTAGTCTAGTAGAGGCATACTAGGGACACTCTGTTTTGTCTATGTATTCACACATGTATCAAGTTTCTGGTTAATACAATTCTAGCATGAATAATAGACATTTATCATGATATAAGGAAATATAAATAATAACTTTATTATTGCCTCTAGGACATATTTCCTTAGTTCACATCGCCATGTGATTTAACACCAATAGTTCACATCGTCATGTGATTTAACACTATAGTTCACATCGCCATGTGTCCAATACCCAAAGGGTTTACTAGAGTCAATAATCTAGTTCACATCGCCATGTGATTAACACCCAAAGAGTACTAAGGTGTGATCATGTTTTGCTTGTGAGAGAAGTTTAGTCAACGGGTCTGTCACATTCAGAGTCGTATGTATTTTGCAAATTTTCTATGTCTACAATGCTCTGCATGGAGCTACTCTAGCTAATTGCTCCCACTTTCAATATGTATCCAGATTGAGACTTAGAGTCATCCAGACCAGTGTCAAAGCTTGCATCGACGTAACCCTTTACGATGAACATTTTGTCACCTCCATAACCGAGAAACATATCCTTATTCCACTAAGGATAATTTTGACCGCTGTCCAGTGATCCACTCCTGGATCACTATTGTAACCTCTTGCCAAACTCATGGTGAGGTACACAATAGGTCTGGTACACAGCATAGCATACTTTTAGAACCTATGACTGAGGCATAGGGAATGACTTTTCATTCTCTTTCTATTTTCTGATGTGGTCGGGTTTTGAGTCTTTACTCAACTTCACACCTTGCAACACAGGCAAGAACTCCTTCTTTGACTGTTCCATTTTGAACTACTTCAAAATGTTGTCAAGCTATGTACTCATTGAAAAAACTTATCAAGCGTCTTGATCTATCTCTATAGATTTTGATGCTCAATATGTAAGCAGCTTCACCGAGGTCTTTCTTTGAAAAACTCCTTTAAAACACTCCTTTATGCGCATTTTGTTAGCACTTTTAGGATTCACAAAACCTTCTTGTTGCATCATATACAACTCTTCTTTAAGAAATCCATTAAGGAATGCAGTTTTGACATCCATTTGCCAGATTTCATAAAATGTGGCAATTGCTAACATGATTCGGACAGACTTAAGCATCGCTACGAGTGAGAAAATCTCATAGTAGTCAACACCTTGAACTTGTCGAAAACCTTTTGCGATAAGTCGAGCTTTGTAGATAGTAACACTACCATCAGCGTCCGTCTTCCTCTTGAAGATCCATTTATTCTCTATGGCTTGCCGATCATCGGGCAAGTCAACCAAAGTCCATACTTTGTTTTAATACATGGATCCCATCTCAGATTTCATGGCCTTAAGCCATTTCGCCGAATCTGGGCTCATCATCGCTTCCTCATAGTTCGTAGGTTCGTCATGGTCTAGTTAAATGACTTCCAGAACATGATTACTGTACCACTCTGGTGCGGAATGTACTCTGGTTGACCTACGAGGTTCAGTAGTAACTTGATCTGAAGTTTCGCATCATCATTAACTTCCTCGCTAATTGGTGTAGGCATCACTAGAACTGATTTCTGTGATGAACTACTTTCCAACTCAAGAGAAGGTACAACTACCTCATCAAGTTCTACTTTCCTCCCACTCACTTCTTTCGAGAGAAACTCCTTCTCTAGAAAGGATCCATCCTTAGCAACAAATGTCTTGCCTTCGGATCTGTGATAGAAGGTGAACCCAATAGTTTCTTTTGGGTATCCTATGAAGACACACTTCTCTGATTTGGGTTCGAGCTTATCAGGTTGAAGCTTTTTCACATAACCATCGTAGCCCCAAACTTTAAGAAATGACAGCTTAGGTTTCTTGCCAAACCATAGTTCATACGGTGTCGTCTCAACGGATGTAGATGGTGCCCTATTTAACGTGAATGCAGCTGTCTCTAATGCATAAACCCAAAATGACAGCGGTAAATCGGTAAGAGACATCATAGATCGCACCATATCTAATAAAGTATGGTTACGACGTTCGGACACACCATTACGCTGTGGTGTTCCAGGTGGCGTGAGTTGTGAAACTATTCCACATTGTTTTAAATGAAGGCCAAACTCGTAACTCAAATATTCGCCTCCGCGATCAGATCGTAGAAACTTTATTTTCTTGTTACGATGATTCTCCACTTCACTCTGAAATTCTTTGAACTTTTCAAATGTTTCAGACTTGTGTTTCATTAAGTAGATATATCCATATATGCTTAAATCATCTGTGAAGGGCAGAAAATAACGATACCCACCGCGAGGCTTAACACTCATCGGACTGCATACATTGATATGTATTATTTCCAATAAGTCAGTGGCTCGCTCCATTGTTCCGGAGACCGGAATTTTAGTCATCTTGCCCATGAGGCATGGTTCGCAAGTATCAAATGATTCATAATCAAGTGATTCCAAAAATCCATCCGTATGGAGTTTCTTCATGCGCTTTACACCAATATGACCTAAACGGCAGTGCCACAAATTTGTTGCACTATCATTATCAACTTTGCATCTTTGGCATCAATATTATGAATATGTGTATCACTATGATCAAGATTCAATAAACCATTTACATTGGGTGTATGGCCATAGAAGGTTTTATTCATGTAAACAGAACAACAATTATTATCTGACTTAAATGAATAACCTTATCGCAATAAACAAGATCCAATCATATTCATGCTCAACGCAAACACCAAATAACATTTATTTTGGTCCAACACTAATCTCGAAGGTAGAGCGAGTGTGCGATGGTGATCTTATCAACCTTGGAATCACTTCCAACACACATCGTCACCTCGCCCTTAACTAGTCTATGTTCATTTTGCAATTCCTGTTTCGAGTTACTAATCTTAGCAACTGAACCGGTATCAAATACCCCGGGGTTATTATGAACACTAGTAAAGTACACATCAATAACATGTATATCAAATATACCTTTGTTCACTTTGCCATCCTTCTTATCCGCCAAGTATTTGGGGTAGTTCCGCTTCCAGTGACCATTCCCTTTGTAGTAGAAGCACTCAGTTTCAGGCTTAGGTCTAGCTTTGGGTTTCTTCACGGGAGTGGCAACTTGCTTGCCATTCTTTCTTGAAGTTCCCTTTCTTTTCCTTTGCCCCTTTTCTTGAAACTAGTGGTCTTGTTAACCATAAACACTTGATGCTATTTCTTGATTTCTACCTTCGCCGATTTTAGCATCGCGAAGAGCTCGGGAATCGTTTTCGTCATCCCTTGCATATTATAGTTCATCACGAAGTTCCAGTAACTTAGTGATAGTGACTAGAGAACTCTGTCAATCACTATCTTATCTGGAAGATTAACTCCCACTTGATTCAAGCGATTGTAGTACTCATACATTCTGAGCACATGCTCACTGGTTGAGCTATTCTCCTCCGTCTTGTAGGCAAAGTACTTGTCAGAGGTCTCATACCTCTCGACTCGGGCATGAGTCTGAAATACCAATTTCAGCTCTTGGAACATCTTATATGCTCCGTGGCGTTCAAAACGTTTTTGAAGTCCCGATTCTAAGCCATAAAGCATGGCGCACTAAACTATCAAGTAGTCATCATACCGAGCTTGCCAAACGTTCATAACGTCTGCATCTGCTCCTGCAATAGGTCCATCACCTAGCGGTGCATCAAGGACATAATTCTACTGTGCAGCAATGAGGATAATCCTCAGATCACGGACCCAGTCCGCATCATTGCTACTATCATCTTTCAACTTATTTTTCTCTAGTAACATATCAAAAATAAATGGGGAGTTACATCGCAAGCTATTGATCTACAACATAGATATGCAAATACTATCAGGACTAAGTTCATGATAAATTAAGTTCAATTAATCAAATTACTTAACAACTCCCACTTAGATAGACATCCCTCTAGTCATATAAATGATCACGTGATCCATATCAACTAAATCATGTCCGATCATCACGTGAGATGGAGTAGTTTTCAATGGTGAACATCTCTATGTTGATCATATCTACTATATGATTCACGTTCGACCTTTCGGTCTCAGTGTTCCGAGGCCATATCTGAATATGCTAGGCTCGTAAAGTTTAACCCGAGTATTCTGCATGTGCAAAACTGGCTTGCACCCATTGTATGTGAACGTAGAGCTTATCACACCCGATCATCACGCGGTGTCTCTGTTGGGGAACGTAGTAATTTCAAAAAAATTCTACGCACACAAAAGATCATGGTGATGCATAGCATTGAGAGGGGAGAGTGTAGTCCACGTACCCTCGTAGACCGTAAGTGGAAGTGTTATGACAACGTGGTTAATGTAGTCGTACATCTTCACGACTGACCGATCCTAGTACCGAAAGTACGACACCTCCGCGGTCTGCACACGTTCGGCTCGGTGACGTCCCACGAACTCTCGATCCAGCTGAGTGTCGAGGGAGAGATTCGTCAGCACGACGGCGTGATGACGGTGATGATGAAGCTACCGGCGCAGGGCTTCGCCTAAGCACTGCAACGATATGACCGAGGTGGATTATGGTGGAGGGGGCCACCGCACACGGCTAAGAGATCAATGATCAACTTGTGTGTTCTAGGATGCCCCCTGCCACCATATATAAAGGAGAAAGGGGGGAGGCCGGCTGGACCTAGGGCGCGCCAAGGAGGGGAGGAGTCCTCTTCCTAGTAGGAGTAGGACTCCCCCTTTCCTAGTCCAACTAGGAGGGGGAAGGGGGAAGGAAGGAGAGGGAGAGAGGGAGGGAAAGAGGGGGCGCCGCCCCCTTTGTTCAATTCGGACTCCTCAAGGGGGGGGGGAGCGGCAGCCCTAAGGCCCCCTCCTATCTCTCTCACAAGGCCCATGTTGGCCCATTAGTTCCCCCGGGGGTTCCGATAACCCCCCGGCACTCCGATAATTATCCAGTGACCCCCGGAACTCATCCGGTGTCCGAATATAGTCATCCAATATATCAATCTTTATGTCTCGGCCATTTCGAGACTCCTCGTCATGTTCGTGATCACATCCGGGACTCCAAACTATCTTCCGTACATCAAAACACATAAACTCATAATACCGATCGTCACCGAACGTTAAGCGCGCGGACCCTACGGGTTCGAGAACTATGTAGACATGACCGAGACTCATCTCTGATCAATAACCAATAGCGGAACCTGGATGTTCATATTGGCTCCCACATATTCTACGAAGATCTTTATTGGTCAAACCACATAACAACATACGTTGTTCCCTTTGTCATCGGTATGTTACTTGCCCGAGATTCGATCGTCCGTATCTCAATACCTAGTTCAATCTCGTTACCGGCAAGTCTCTTTACTCGTTCCGTAATGCATCATCCCGCAACTAACTCATTAGTCACATTGCTTGCAAGGCTTATAATGATGTGCATTACCGAGAGGGCCCAGAGATACCTCTCCGACAATCGGAGTGACAAATCCTAATCTCGATCTATGCCAACTCAACAAGTACCATCGGAGACACCTGCAGAGCACCTTTATAATCACCCAGTTACGTTGTGACGTTTGGTAGCACACAAAGTGTTCCTCCGGTATTCGGGAGTTGCATAATCTCATAGTCATTGGAACATGTATAAGTCATGAAGAAAGCAATAGCAACATACTAAACGATCAAGTGCTAAGCTAACGGAATGGGTCAAGTCAATCATATCATTCTCTAATGATGTGATCCTGTTAATCAAATGACAACTCATGTCTATGGCTAAGAAACTTAACCATCTTTGATTCAACGAGCTAGTCAAGTAGAGGCATACTAGTGACACTCTGTTTGTCTATGCATTCACACATGTACTAAGTTTCCGGTTAATACAATTCTAGCATGAATAATAAACATTTATCATGATATAAGGAAATATAAATAACAACTTTATTATTGCCTCTAGGGCATATTTTCTTCAGTCTCCCACTTGCACTAGAGTCAATAATCTAAATTACACAGTAATGATTCTAACACCCATGGAGTCTTGGTGCTGATCATGTTTTGCTCATGAGAGAGGCTTAGTCAACGGGTCTGCAACATTTAGATCCGTATGTATCTTGCAAATCTCTATGTCTCCCTCCTTGACTTGATCGCGGATGGAATTGAAGCGTCTCTTGATGTGCTTGGTTCTCTTGTGACATCTGGATTCCTTTGCCAAGGCAATTGCACCAGTATTGTCACAAAAGATTTTCATTGGACCCAATGCACTAGGTATGACACCTAGATTGGATATGAACTCCTTCATCCAGACTCCTTCATTTGCTGCTTCCGAAGCAGCTATCTACTCCGCTTCACACTTAGATCCCTCCATGAAGCTTTTCTTAGAACTGCACCAACTGACAGCTCCACCGTTCAATATAAATACGTATCCAGTTTGTGACTTAGAGTCATCCGGATCAGTGTCAAAGCTTGCATCGACGTAACCATTTACGACGAGCTCTTTGTCACCTCCATAAACGAGAAACATATCCTTAGTCCTTTTCAGGTATTTCAGGATGTTCTTGACCGATGTCCAGTGATCCACTCCTAGATTACTTTGGTACCTCCCTGCTAAACTGATAGCAAGGCACACATCAGGTCTGGTACACAGCATTGCATACATGATAGAGCCTATGGGTGAAGCATTGGGAACAACTTTCATTTTCTCTCTATCTTCTGCAGTGGTCGGGCATTGAGTCTGACTCAACTTCACACCTTGTAACACAGGCAATGTAACACCCAAAATTTTGGCCTTGTTTTATTTATTAAAATGTTGCCAGGAAATAAAACTTTTCCAATTGTCAAGTTTTACCTTTTGTGATTTTGGATTTTTGCCCCTAGTGGGAGAAACCTTCAAAAGTATTATTGGACTTGAATACTCTCTTTTATAAAACAATTCCTCATCAGTAGATTTAAATTTTTGCAAGATTTATTTTTCCTCAAAGCTTTAATTCCTTTAAAATGATTTCCTTTGCATTTGGAGCTTGTTTGCACTACAACCATTTGACAAATGCATTTAATATTTCCACCAAAACTTGGGGATGTCATGTGATGGTTCCACATCACTTTTATGCAAAAATACCTTCTGGCCATTGGAGATTTTGAGCTTTACACCAACTTTTCCAATTTGGTCCAGTAGGCATTTTTGCACTACAACCCATTTAAATATTTCTTTAAAAATTGTTCCAAATGTTTGGAGATGTCAGTGGATGCATACAATTCATCTTCAAGCAAAAACCCAGTGTTGTTCCTTGGAAAATTTGAGTGGATCAACCTCTTTTGCTTTCTGGTCCAACTTGGTGATTTGTACTGCAACCTTATTTTTCCTTGCTCTAGTAACCCTGAGCTTTTTCCTACTTGTAGCCCTCCCTTCAAAACTCTTAAGTCCAGGAGAGTGGGCTCATCAGAGGTTTTTAAGTGCATGCTCTAAACCCTTTTTCTTTCTGTCCAAAACTGAAGTTTTGCAAAACTTGCACTAACAAGTTTCTGGTTTTGCCCAAGTGACTTTACCACCATCTCCTGCACCTAAAGAGACACTGGTATGGATATTTTGGCCACTCCAAGAGTCGCCTAAGTGCATCTGGCATTCTGTCGAACACCTGGTGTGCACAATCTGT
Organism: Triticum aestivum; assembly: GCF_018294505.1. Lineage (NCBI taxonomy): Eukaryota > Viridiplantae > Streptophyta > Magnoliopsida > Poales > Poaceae > Triticum > Triticum aestivum. Next base: position 488,168,572 of record NC_057799.1, on the reverse strand, counting down.
TTTGGCATGAGTTCTTTGTTTGCACTGTGATATTGTTCCTATGACCCAGCAACCTTGTCCACTGAGCTCCTAGCCACCCCTACCCTTGTTCTGTTCTTTGCCAGCTCCACCCTCGCGCTCTAGACCGCACTGGCATTTCGTCGAGTAGGTGCCGTGCGTGCTCTGGGCGCGCCCAGAGCGCACGTTTTGCACGCGCGCGCACTAAGCCGACACGCCGCACTGTCGCACTCGACGCGACCCGTCCCTGGCCCCTACTGCATCGCTGAACCGCGCACTAGCCCGCTCCCTGCTCCACGGCATCTCTGGCGCCCCGCTGCGCCGCTGGCCGCGCCCTTGGCGGCACGTCGGCGTCGGCAGTGGCCTCTGCCATGTTCGGCACCACCCAAACCACGCCAGCGCGCCAGCTGCCCCAGAGCACAGGCCGTGCTTATCCTCCCGCTCATCGGAACGTTTTCGTCGCCGCCACGATGCCCTGCCACTACAGGAAAGTGGTCGCCGGTGATCTTATCCTCGGCCACCGCGGGAGCCAGCCTCAAGCGCCTATTTAAGGGGAACCCCGAGCCTCTCCGAGCACTCAGGCAACATCAGACCCTCCCCGTAGAGCTCCCCTAGCAGTAGATTGACCGGAGAGGACCGCCCTCTCCAACTCCGGCCAGTTCAGCCGCCGCTAAGCTCCGGTGCGATTCGTCGCAACCAGCCACCCTTTCGCCCAACCAACGCCACCAGTAGCCTCCCATAGTTCCTGCGGAGCTGCCCAGCTACCCAACTTCGGTCGGAGGCCACCGGAGCACAAAAAGCACTTCGCCACCATAGCCTCTCTCCGCCGCGGAGCTCGCCGCCGGCGACTCCTTCCACCTCCGACGACCCAACAACCACCTAGGGGACCGCCTCGGTCTGGCCGTTCCATCCCCGCCCTTGGATGCCCATGAGGTGCTGCCGTTCGTCGACGGCGATCGCTGGAACCCCGCTCCCGTCGGGTAGAAGAGAGGAGAAGGAGGGAAGAACGGTCAAACCTGACCAGTGGGCCCTCTGGACCCACTGTCAGTGACCCGCGCGGCCGTCCTCTCTCTGCTTAAGTGAAGACGCGTAACTCCCGAGTGCGTCTCCTCTACTGCGAAAGCGTATTTTCTTCTGAATCGTTTTCTTTTCTGGTGTTATTTAAAAATAGAGTTTGACCAGACTTTGACCAGCTGTAACTTTTAAAATAAAACTCCAAATGAGTTGATTCTTTTTCCTACCTCTCTCAGATTTCATCTAGTTTATTTTAAGATTTATTTCAAAAATATTTGAGACAACTTTTGGTACTGTGTTTGAAATATTTGTTATTTGTGTATCTTGCAAAATAGGATTTTTGGAGAAAAAGGAAAGCTTCCAATAAGTGCATCCTTTGCATACTCTTGAAGGCAAGCATTTCTGAACTCTGGCATAATATTTTTTTGTGGTGTTCTGGTGCGATCACAACACCTTTTGACTTGGTATATGCGTTGGCTTTATGTATCGATATAGTCTCGTGCATGAGTGCACTTTGGAGTTGTGTCGTGGTCAGCAATGGATACATTGGTGATTTGGATCATCCTCGTGAACTTCTCATGCATACCGGTAGGAAGCCGGGAAAGTCGTGGTCTTGGGTAGACACGAGCTTGTCCCTAGTCCCTCGTCGAGACGAGTATGCCCGGTATGGCATGGTGAGGCTCGAGGAGTGGTGATTTATTTCACTAGTGGGAATATTGTTGGAGGATTCTTGGACCACCTGAGTCGGATGTAGATCGAGTCTTGATCAATAGCTTCCTTATTTATTGGTACCACCACTTGTCCCTGCAGGGGACAGGGTATGGTTCAGTAAGTTGTCAACCCCTACCAAAGCACACACCGTACAGAGGGGCCATAGTGGAAGATACCGGAGGCCTCCGGTAGGCATGCCACTTGGTCAGGGGGCATGGGTGTTTCCGGTTGGGACCGAGAGGGGGGGCACCCCCTTAGAGCGCGCGAATAGAAATTTGATCCCATGCTACGTCGAGGTTGTAGCCTCCCCACTTAGAGTTTTGCTTGGCAGGTGTCGTGGGTGATTCCAGACACCGGTGAGTTAAGCTGGTGTGTGCAGGTCAGGCGTGTTCTCAATTAAAAGACCGTAGACGGAATTAGTCCCGATGGACTAAGTAAACCCGTCACTCGTGGGAAAAATGGTACTCCCTCTACAGAGGATATGTCCTGTTAGATAGTCATGTTCTTGAGTAAAGACCACAGTCTGAGTAGAACTCAGTAACGGTATTCGGATGGAGAACGATTTAACTAGAACTCAGTAACGGTATCCGGATGGAGATACGGCTTGACCATATTATCGGTTTTCGGATGGAGCAACGACTGAACTAAATATTGTTTATGATTATGGCACATATGGATTATGATCTTTATTATTCGGGACTAACCCTTTTATATTATGTATACTATTGAGTATCCCTGGGATGGTTCTACCTCCTGGATATTCACTGTGATTATTCTCTTATAAGCCCTTTATGTGGTGTCGCTCAGACGCCCGACTGCGGCATTATTACTCTTGCAGTTTCCTCTCGAGGAGTCATTCAGACCCTCGTTTGGCACCAGTATTACTATTCTTGCAATTTCCTCTCGAGGAGTCATTCAGACCCTCGTTTGGCACCAGTATTACTATTCTTGCAATTTCCTCTCGAGGAGTCATTCAGACCCTCGTTTGGCACCAGTATTACTATTCTTGCAATTTCCTCTCGAGGAGTCATTCAGACCCTCTTTTGGCACCCAGTACTTCACTTTGGAATATTTTAACCATATGTGTGCATCATGATCTTTCGCATATTTCGTGACAGACGTGTGATCATCTTAATAATCTGGAGCATGTTTGATATATTATACCCGTGTTCTTAATGTTTGCGAGTACATTCAAACGTACTCACTGGCTTGTCCCTGGCTATTGTCTTGGCCAGATTTCTTGCGTGGAGATAAGCATCGCGGTGACAACCTCGGAACCTACGTGTTGACTTTTGCAGCCTCGCGAAGATAGGAGTTATCCTGGTCAGCTGTTCTTGTGGGAAATGGAGTCCCATAGACGCAGATGTATCCAACCGCTTCCGCGCTCAACCAGTAGAAACCAAGTGTTGTACTCCTAGGCCTCAATGGTCTTGTACTACATATTTTTGTACCTTGCTTGGAATTCTTGTATCAAGTTGGTACCTCATCAGCTAACAGTAATCCTGGGGCTGGTGAGCACACAGGCCGTTTTTCTGGGAATTTATTATCCCAAAAATCCGGTCGTGACAGGCAAGAACCCTTTCTTTGCTTGATCCATTTTGAACTTCTTCAAAACTTTATCAAGGTATGTGCTTTGTGAAAGTCCAATTAAGCGTCTTGATCTTTCTCTATAGATCTTGATGCCTAATATATAAGTAGCTTCACCAAGGTCTTTCATTGAAAAACTCTTGTTCAGGTATCCTTTTATGCTATTCAGAAATTCTATATCATTTCCAATCAACAATATGTCATCCACATATAACAATAGAAATGCTACAGAGCTCCCACTCACTTTCTTGTAAATATAGGCTTCTCCAAAAGTCTGTATAAAACCATATACTTTGATCACACTATCAAAACATTTATTCCAACTCAGAGATGCTTGCACCAGTCCATAAATGGATCGCTGGAGCTTGCATACTTTGTTAGCATCCTTTGGATCGATAAAACCTTCAGGTTGCATCATATACAACTCTTCTTCCAGAAATCCATTTAGGAATGCAGTCTTTACATCCATTTGCCAAATTTCATAATCATAAAATGCAGCAATTGCTAACAAGATTCGGATGGACTTAAGCATCGCTACGGGTGAGAATGTCTCATTGTCGTCAACTCCTTGAACTTGTCGAAAACCTTTCGCAACAAGTCGAGCTTGGTAGACAGTAACATTACTGTCAGCGTCAGTCTTCTTCTTGAAGATCCATTTATTCTCGATGGCCTGCCAATCATCGGGCAAGTCAACCAAAGTCCACACTTTGTTCTCATACATGGATCCCATCTCAGATTTCATGGCCTCAAGCCATTTTGCGGAATCTGGGCTCATCATCGCTTCCTCATAGTTCATAGGTTCGTCATGGTCAAGTAACATGACCTACAGAATAGGATTACGTACCACTCTGGTGCGGATCTTACTCTGGTTGACCTACGAGGTTCGGTAGTAACTTGATCTGAAGTTACATGATCATCATCATTGACTTCCTCACTAATTGGTGTAGGAGTCACAGGAACAGATTTCTGTGATGAACTACTTTCCAATAAGGGAGCAGGTACAGTTACCTCATCAAGTTCTACTTTCCTCCCACTCACTTCTTTCGAGAGAAACTCCTTCTCTAGAAAGGATCCATTCTTAGCAACGAATGTCTTGCCTTCGGATCTGTGATAGAAGGTGTACCCAACAGTCTCCTTTGGGTATCCTATGAAGACACATTTCTCTGATTTGGGTTCGAGCTTATCAGGTTGAAGCTTTTTCACATAAGCATCGCAGCCCCAAATTTTAAGAAACGACAACTTGGGTTTCTTGCCAAACCACAGTTCATAAGGTGTCATCTCAACGGATTTAGATGGTGCCCTATTTAACGTGAATGCAGCCGTCCCTAAAGCATAACCCCAAAATGATAGCAGTAAATCAGTAAGAGACATCATAGATCGCACCATATCTAGTAAAGTATGATTACGTCGTTCGGACACACCATTACGCTGTGGTGTTCCAGGTGGCGTGAGTTGCGAAACTATTCCGCATTGTTTCAAATGAAGACCAAACTCATAACTCAAATATTCTCCTCCACGATCAGATCGTAGAAACTTTATTTTCTTGTGACGATGATTTTCCACTTCACTCTGAAATTCTTTGAACTTTTCAAATGTTTCAGACTTATGCTTCATCAAGTAGATATACCCATATCTGCTCAAATCATCTGTGAAGGTGAGAAAATAACAATACCCGCCGCGAGCCTCAACATTCATCGGACCACATACATCAGTATGTATGATTTCCAACAAATTTGTTGCTCGCTCCATTGTTCCGGAGAACGGAGCTTTAGTCATCTTGCCCATGAGTCATGGTTCGCAAGTACCAAGTGATTCATAATCAATTGATTCCAAAAGTCCATGAGAATGGAGTTTCTTCATGCACTTTATACCAATATGACCCAAACGGCAGTGCCACAAATATGTCGCACTATCATTATCAACTCTGCATCTTTTGGCTTCAATATTATGAATTTGTGTGTCACTACTATCGAGATTCAACAAAAATAGACCACTCTTCAAGGGTGCATGACCATAAAATATATTACTCATATAAATAGAACAACCATTATTCTCTGATTTAAATGAATAACCGTCTCGCATCAAACAAGATCCAAATATAATGTTCATGCTCAACGTTGGCACCAAATAACAATTATTCAGGTCTAAAACTAATCCCGAAGGTAGATGTAGAGGTAGCGTGCCGACGACGATCACATCGACTTTGGAACCATTTCCCACGCGCATCGTCACCTCGTCCTTAGCCAATCTTCGCTTAATCCGTAGTCCATGTTTGAGTTGCAAATATTAGCAACAGAACCAGTATCAAATACCCAGGTGCTACTGCGAGCATTAGTAAGGTACACATCTATAACATGTATATCACATATACCTTTGTTCACCTTGCCATCCTTCTTATCCACCAAATACTTGGGGCGGTTCCGCTTCCAGTGACCAGTCCCTTTGCAGTAGAAGCACTCAGTCTCAGGCTTAGGTCCAGACTTGGGCTTCTTCACTTGAGCAGCAACTTGCTTGCCATTCTTCTTGAAGTCCCCCTTCGTCCCTTTACCCTTTTTCTTGAAACTGGTGGTCTTGTTGACCATCAACACTTGATGCTCCTTTTTGATTTCTACCTCCGCAGCCTTTAGCATTGCGAAGAGCTCAGGAATTGTCTTATCCATCCCTTGCATATTATAGTTCATCACGAAGCTCTTGTAGCTTGGTGGCAGTGATTGAAGAATTCTGTCAATGACACTATCATCAGGAAGATTAACTCCCAGTTGAATCAAATGATTGTTATACCCAGACATGTTGAGTATATGCTCACTGACAGGACTATTCTCCTCCTAAGGCCCCCTCCTCTCTCTCACAAGGCCCATGTTGGCCCATTAGTTCCCCCGGGGGTTCCGATAACCCTCCGGCACTCCGATAATTATCCGGTGACCCCCGGAACTCATCCGGTGTCCGAATATAGTCATCGAATATATCAATCTTTATGTCTCGACCATTTCGAGACTCCTCGTCATGTCCGTGATCACATCCGGGACTCCGAACTATCTTCGGTACATCAAAACACATAAACTCATAATATCGATCGTCACCGAACGTTAAGCGTGCGGACCCTACGGGTTTGAGAACTATGTAGACATGACCGAGACTCATCTCTGGTCAATAACCAATAGCTGAACCTGGATGTTCATATTGGCTCCCACATATTCTACGAAGATCTTTATCGGTAAAACCGCATAACAACATACGTTGTTCCCTTTGTCATCGGTATGTCACTTGCCCGAGATTCGATCGTCGGTATCTCAATACCTAGTTCAATCTCGTTACCAGCAAGTCTCTTTACTCGTTCCGTAATGCATCATCCCGCAACTAACTCATTAGTCACATTGCTTGCAAGGCTTATAATGATGTCCATTACCGAGAGGGCCCAGAGATACCTCTCCGACAATCGGAGTGACAAATCCTAATATCGATCTATGACAACTCAACAAGTACCATCGGAGACACCTGTAGAGCACCTTTATAATCACCCAGTTACGTTGTGACGTTTGGTAGCACACAAAGTCTTCCTCCGGTATTCGGGAGTTGCATAATCGTATAGTAATTGGAACATGTATAAGTCATGAAGAAATCAATAGCAACATACTAAATGATCAAGTGCTACGCTAACGGAATGGGTCAAGTCAATCATATCATTCTCTAATGATGTGATCCCGTTAATCAAATGACAACTCATGTCTATGGCTAGGAAACTAAACCATCTTTGATTCAACGAGCTAGTCAAGTAGAGGCATACTAATGATACTCTGTTTGTCTATGTATTCACACATGTACTAAGTTTCCGGTTAATACAATTCTAGCATGAATAATAAACATTTATCATGATATAAGGAAATATAAATAACAACTTTATTATTGTCTCTAGGGCATATTTCCTTCAGCCTCGGCACGACGAACTGTCGCAACAGTGCATACTCAGGGACAACACTTATACCTTGAAATTTAGTGAGGGATCATCTTATAATGCTACCGTCGTACTAAGCAAAATAAGATGCATAAAAGATAAACATCACATGCAATCAAAATATGTGACATGATATGGTCATCATCATCTTGTGCCTTTGATCTCCATTTCCAAAGCACCGTCATGATCTCCATCGTCAACGGCTTGACACCTTGATCTCCATCATAGCGTCGTTGTCGTCTTGCCAACTATTGCTTCTATAACTATCGCTACCGCTAAGTGATAAAGTAAAGCAATTACATGGCGATTGCATTTCATACAATAAAGCGACAACCATAAGGCTCCTGACAATTGCCGATAACTTTTACAAAACAAGATCATCTCATACAATAATTTATATCTCATCATGTCTTGACCATATCACATCACAACATGCCCTGCAAAAACAAGTTAGACGTCCTCTACTTTGTTGCTGCAAGTTTTACGTGGCTGCTACGGGCTTCTAGCAAGAACCGTTCTTACCTAAGCATCAAAACCACAACGATTTTTCGTCAAGTGTGCTGTTTTAACCTTCAACAAGGACCGGCCGTAGTCAAACTCGATTCAACTAAAGTTGGAGAAACAGACACCCGCCAGCCACCTATGTGCGAAGCACGTCGGTAGAACCAGTCTCATGAACGCGGTCATGTAATGTCGGTCCGGGCCACTTCATCCAACAATACCGCCGAATCAAAGTAAGACGTTGGTGGTAAGCAGTATTACTATTATCGCCCACAACTCTTTGTGTTCTACTCGTGCATATATCATCTACGCATAAACTTGGCTTTGATACCACAGTTGGGTAATGTAGTATTTCAAAATTTTCCTACGATCACGCAAGATATATCTAGGAGATGCATAGCAACGAGACAGGAGAGTGTGTCCACGTACCCTAATAGATCGAAAGCGGAAGCGTTTAGTAACGCAGTTGATGTAGTCGAACGTCTTCACGATTCAACCGATCTAAGTACCAAACGTACGGCACCTTCGTGTTCAGCACACGTTCAGCAGGATGACGTCCCTCGAGCTCTTGATCCAGTAAAGGGTCGAGGGAGAGTTGTGTCAGCACGACGGCATGGCGACGGTGTTGGTGATGTGATCCGCACAGGGCTTCGCCTAAGCACTACGATAATATGACCGAGGTGGTAAACTGTGGAGGGGGGCACCGCACACGGCTAAGAAACAACTGATGTGCCTTTGGTTTACCCCCCGCCCCCGTATATAAAGGAGGGGAGGGAGGAGGCCGGCGGCCATGAGGGGGCGCGCCAAGGGGTAGTCCTACTTGGACTCATAGTCCAAGTAGGATTCCCCCCTTTTCCTTTCTTCCACCGGAGGGCATAGGAAGGAGAGGGAGAGGGAAAGGGAAGGGGGGCACTGCCCCCTCTTCCTTGTCCTATTCGGACTCCCAAGGTGGGGGGCACGCGGCCACCTCCCGTGGGCTTACCTCTCTCTCCCTTAGGCCCATGTTGGCCCAACACTTCCCCGGGGGGTTCCGGTAACCCCTTGGTACTCTGGAAAAATACCCAAATCACTCGGAACCATTCCGATGTCCGAATACTACCTTCCAATATATGAATCTTTACCTCTCGAGCATTTCGAGACTCCTCGTCATGTCTGTGATCTCATCCGGGACTCCGACCAAACTTCGGTCACCAAAACACATAACTCATGATACACATCGTCATCGAACGTTAAGCGTGCGGACCCTACGGGTTCTAGAACTATGTAGATATGACCGAGACACATCTCCAGTCAATAACCAACAGCGGAACCTAGATGCTCATATTGGTTCCTACATATTCCACGAAGATCTTTATTGGTCAAACAGCAATAACAACATAAGTTATTCCCTTTGTCATCGGTATGTTACTTGCTGATGACCCACAAGTATAGGGGATCTATCATAGTCCTTTCGATAAGTAAGAGTGTCGAACCCAACGAGGAGCAGAAGGAAATGACAAGCGGTTTTCAGTAAGTTATTCTCTGCAAGCACTGAAATTATTGGTAACAGATAGTTTTGTGATAAGGTAATTTTTAACGGGTAACAAGTAATGAAAGTAAATAAGGTGCAGCAAGATGGCCCAATCCTTTTTGTAGCAATGGACAAGCCTGGACAAACGCTTATATGAAGGAAAACGCTCCCGATGACACATGGGAATTATCGTTAAGCTAGTTTTCATCACGCTCATATGATTCCCGTCCGTTACTTTGTATTTTGGTATGTGGGTGGACAGGTGCTTGGGTGTTGTCCTTCCTTGGACAAGCATCCCACTTATGATTAACCCCTATTGCAAGCATCCGCAACTACAAAAGAAGTATTAAGGTAAACATAACCATAACATGAAACATATGGATCCAAATCAGCCCCTTACGAAGCAACTCATAAGCTAGGGTTTAAGCTTCTGTCACTCTAGCAACCCATCATCTACTTATTTCTTCCCAATGCCTTCCTCTAGGCCCAAACAATGGTGAAGTGTCATGTAGTCGACGTTCACATAACACCACTAGAGGAAAGACAACATCCATCTCATCAAAATATCGAACGAATACCAAATTCACATGACTACTTATAGCAAGACTTCTCCCATGTCCTCAGGAACAAACGTAACTACTCACAAATCATATTCATGTTAATAATCAGAGGGGTATTAATATGCATAAAGGATCTGAACATATGATCTTCCACCAAATAAACCAACTAGCATCAACTACAAGGAGTAATCAACACTACTAGCAACCCACAGGTACCAATCTGAGGCTTTGGGACAAAGATTGGATACAAGAGATGAACTAGGGTTTTAGAGGAGATGGTGCTGGTGAAGATGTTGATGGAGATTGAACCCCTCCCGATGAGAGGATTGTTGGTGATGATGATGATGGCGATGATTTCCCCCTCCCGGAGGGATGTTTCCCCGGCAGAACAGCTCCGCCGGAGCCCTAGATTGGTTCCGCCAAGGTTCCGCCTCGTGGCGGCGGAGTTTCTTCCAAAAGCTTGCTTATGATTTTTTCCAGGGTAAAAGACTTCATATAGCAGAAGATGGGCACCAGAGGCCTGCCAGGGGGCCCACGAGGCAGGGGGCACGCCTAGGGGGTAGGGCGCGCCCCCACCCTCGTGGCCAGGGTGTGGGCCCCATATGGTTGATTCTTTCTCCAGTATTTTTTATTTATTCCAAAACGTGCCTCCGTGAAGTTTCAGGACTTTTGGAGCTGTGCAGAATAGGTCTCTAATATTTGCTCCTTTTCCAGCCCAGAATCCCAGCTGCCAGCATTCTCCCTCTTCATGTAAACCTTGCAAAATAAGAGAGAATAGGCATAAGTATTGTGACATAATGTGTAATAACAGCCCATAATGCAATAAATATAGATATAAAAGCATGATGCAAAATGGACGTATCAACTCCCCCAAGCTGAGACCTCGCTTGTCCTCAAGCGGAAGCCGATAACGATAAATATGTCCACATGTTTAGAGATAGAGGTATCGATAAAATAAAATACAAACATGAGGGCATCATGATCAATCTTATAACAACAACATATATAGATATTGGCATACGATTTCTTATGCTCAAGTAACAATCTATTCACAATGTCAAGTATGAATCAGAAACTTCATTGAGAACTAACAAACTATGATCTCGGTCATTGAAGCAATTGCAATTTATCATAACATCGGAAAGAGTCAATATAAGAGCTTTTCAGCAAGTCCACATACTCAACTATCATTTAGTCTTTCATAATTGCTAACACTCACGCAATAATTATGGGTATGGAGTTTTAATCGGACACAGAGAAAGATAGGGGCTTATAGTGTTGCCTCCCAACCTTTTACCTCAAGGGTAATGTCAACAATAATAATTCATGCTAACTCACATCCAATTGGATATATATATATCAGGATCTTTCCAACACAAGGTGCTTGCCAAAGGATAAAATGTAAAAAGGAAAGGTGAAGATCACCATGACTCTTGTATAAGGTATAAGACAAGAATAAAAGATATGCCCTTCACAAAGGGAAGCAGAGGTTGTCATGTGCTTTTATGGTTGGATGCACGAAATCTTAATGCAAAAGAACGTCACTTTATATTGCCACTTGTGATATGGACCTTTATTATGCAGTCTGTTTCTTTTATTGCTTCCATATCACAAGATCGTATAAAGCTTATTTTCTCCACACTAATAAATCATACATATTTAGAGAGCAATTTTTATTGCATACAACAATGACAACTTACTTGAGGGATCTTACTCAATCCATAGGTAGGTATGGTGGACTCTCATGGCAAAACCGGGTTTAAGGATATTTGGAAGCACAAGTAGTATCTCTACTTGGTGCAAAGAATTTGGCTAGCATGAGAGGGAACGGGAAGCTCAACATGTTGGATGAACCATGACAATATACTTTATTTTGGATATAAGAAAACATAACCCATTATGTTGTCTTCCTTGTCCAATGTCAACTCTTTAGCATGTCATACTTTAATGAGTGCTCACAATCATAAAAGATGTCCAAGGTAGTATATTTGTATGTGAAAACCTCTCTTTCTTTATTACTTCCTATTAATTGCAACGATGACCAAAACTATGTTTGTCAACTCTCAACAACTTTTATTCATCATACTCTTTATATGTGAAGTCATTACTCTCCATAAGATCAATATGATCTCTTTATTTCTTTTTATTCTTTCTCTTTTCTTTTATTCCCTCACGATCATAGCAAGATAATCAAGCTCTTGACTCGACACTAATCTTTATTATATATAGCTCACGGACTCTATTACATAGAAGGATCATAAAGCAAAACTCAAAACTAAATCATACTAAAACTTTATTCTACTAGATCAAGATATTACCAAAAGGATCGAACTAAGAAAAAGGTAAAGATAGGAGTGTGATGGTGATATGATACCGGGGCACCTCCCCCAAGCTTGGCGGTTGCCAAGGGGAGTGCCCATACCCATGTGATTATATCTCTTTCTTCGGAGGTGGTGATGTGATATTCTTGGCGATGATGCCCCTCAGGATACGATTCTCCTCCTCGAGCTTATTGACTTGCTGCTTGAGATCCATTATTTCCTCACGGAGCTTTCCCGTGACGGTTAAAGCTCCTTTCACCCATGGATGTTGCATAGCTGCGGGAGAACAAGTAACACTCTTTTTCATATTTTCATAAGAGAGAAATTTAACATTGGAAGGGATGACCGAGGTTGGAATGGCTGAGCTCTGTAGTTCCCCATCGTAAATCCGGCTCGGAAACGGGAAGTAACTTCTTGATCCTCCTCCATGGCATCTATCCTTTTCAAGTCAGCCTCCATCTCTTCCTCCGTTAATGGCCCAAAGTGGTCAGCATCACTGTTTGCTCTTGGTCCCGGTGTCGGATTAGACACCCGGTGTAGCGACCCGACCCGAATAAATCAAGTCTCTGTGCTTAAGTGTCATCCCTGGATCGGTATGCTGACACACACAGTACTCGAGGATTTATAACAGAGGTAAATCACATGTATAAAGTAACGTAAATACTATTACCTCATTCCAAATAGCGGAAGTAACAACAAGGTTGTGGATTTCCATCAACACCAACGGCAAAGTTGAGTGTAGAAATCGTAACCCTAACGTATCACTTACTCATCGTAAGATTCCTGCAACATGAGACGTTGCAGCCACAAAGGGTCAGTACATTGAATGTACTGGCAAATTCACACCATAGGACAAGGATGAATGATAGCTATCACTACATGCATATATGGCTGGTGGAGGCTCTATGGTTATAATGTTTTGCGAAAAGCCAATTTTTTCCTACAACAAAGGAATACATTTTATTTAACTACAAAATTTGTTGAAAATTATTGAGAAGGTTCCTCCAACTCAATCCCAATTAAAATTTAACAACCCAACAAATTAATTAAGTAAAGTGATGAGATCAACATGATAATTCAAGAACCAGATACTCAAGATGTCCATAACCGGGGACACAGCTAATCATGATTAGTTTGTACACTCTGCAGAGGTTTGCGCACTTTTCCCCACAAGACTCAATCTCCTCCGTGGGATTTCTCGCACTACATGGTGTTTGAGAAACGGATGACCGAGACACAGTCTTTCAAAAGCATTAACTCTAACCCCGGGTAGACAGTACCAACCTACACCCCCTACATCTGCTAGCCAACCACTGGAAGAGGTCATGCAACATACTCAACTATGTTAGAGCCCATAATAGCTTGTGGCTGCACACGGAAGTTTCTAGCATGAATAATCTTATGATCCCTTTGAGCCTCGGTGGCGAGCCGTAGGATGATCACACGGGTCCTCTGGGATATCCTAGGACAACACTGGATTCTCCAGGTGCCCGCAACTAATCCACCCAGATGTGTATTTAAGTAGCCACCTTAAGTAAACCATTAATTAACAATAATCTCTCACATCTTTCATGAATTCTCTCAAACCAATCCACGTCTATGAGCATAACATAGCAGTATGAGCATAACGTAAAAGTAACTCCCAAGGTTTGAATGTAGGACAATAGGTTCTACCTCATCAACTACTTCTCAAATCCCACATGTTATCAATCCTACTCATGCAATGTTTGAGGGTTGAAACTAATGCATAAAAACTGGGTAATAAAGGGATATGATCAAAGTCTGAACTTGCCTTGTACTATTGATGAAGATGATTTGCACTCATAACTCCTGATAGTTCTACTCGTCACACTCCGGTCAATCTAGCGTAAGCAAGCAATAGTAACCACACATAAGCAATCATGCAAAAGAAACCAAAGAAAAGATCTCGGAAAACTTCGAAAACAGGCAAATAACTGTAGCAACATAAAACAATTTATAACAGTACCAAAATTATGTGAATTTGGCCTTATCAGAAAGTTTAGGTCAAGAGCCTCGATTTGCAAAAAGAATCAACTCAAACGGAGTTATAAAACTCAAGTTACGATCAAATGAAGTTTAAATACAAATCTGGTTGAATTCAAATTTTAAAACTTTCAAAATTATGTTTAATTTGTTTTACTGGATAGAGGAGATCATAACGAAGAAGTGGCCATTGGTTTCGTTGGATTTGGATAATCGGTTTAAAAGTAGCGATCGTTTGAAAACTAGGGGCTAATTTGTAAATAAAATATTCACAAACGAGTCCCTAGCCGAAAACTAAAATAAAAAGAAAAGACTATCGAGCGAACGCTCGCTATCTAGTTCTAAACAGAGAATGTTCATTTATCGAACTAAAAAAAACTAAACTGGTTTTTTAACAAAACCGATCTAAACCATAAAAGAAAACCAAAAAACCGGGGCGGTCTGCGGTTCGTACCGGACCAGGCGAACGGGTCGGTGGCGGAGTGGATCCGGCCGGCGGTGAACTCCGGTGCGGGCGTCGGGGCGGCGGCGGCGTCTGGCGATGCGGGGCGAAGCGGGCGAGAAGGCGGCGGCTTGCGCTGCGCGGGCGAAGGCGGCGCTATGGCGGAGCAGCGGCGGCGGCGACTGTCGAGGGGCGGCGACGGCGGCGACTGTCGAGGGGCGGCGGCGGCTGTCGAGGGGAGGAGGAGGCCAGGAGCGTCGGGGTCGGCCTTATAAAGGGCGAGGGGAGGGGAGAGGTGGCGTGGAGGAGGGGGCGGGGTAAGGCGGCGGCGGAGCGTAGCCGAGCCGGACTCGCCGCCGTGCGGCGGCGGGAGTCGTCCCGCCCTCGGGGATGAGGCGGACGGCGCGCTGGCTGGGCTGGGCCTGCTAGCTGGGCCGGCCTAGTCGGGGGAAAAGGTTTTTTTTAACATTTTTCCAGACGAACAAAAATAATAAAAACAAAATAAATAAAAATGTTACATAAGCATATAATATATCAAAATTTTCAGAAAAACATTTTCTACAACATGGACATTTTTTTAACGTCAAATCAATTCCAGAAAAATTCAAATAATTCAAACAGTGCTACAGCTCTAATAAAATCCAATAAAATCATTTTAAAAATACCAAAATGACTTCAAATTTATTTCTCTCCAATTTTCTACTGTAGGGAATCATATTACCATATTTTCCATATATTTTATTTTTAGAGGAAAATAATTTGAATAAAACCTAAATAACTCCCAACTGAAAATAATTTCAAAGGGACTTTAAATTTGATTCTTGGAAACTTCCAACTCATATTTCATATGATTTGAAGAAGTCATTTTATCTTCTCTCTTGAAAATCATTGAGTTGCTTAAAGTTTCTGAATTGAAATATTTCCCAATGAAATTCAAATATTTTTCAAAACCCCTTTTTCATTTAATTAAATGGAAGAAGTCATGTCATCTTCACTCTAGGGTTTTGTGTTGAAATGAATTTGAATTCATGGAGATCATAAAAGCAAAGGTGAAAGTTTGGGAAAGTCATTTCATTCCCTCTCATTTAACTTTCAAAAAGTTTTAAATTTCACTCAATTTCACACAATCAATCAAACAATCAATCAAAACTATCTATTTATTATAACATTCCAAAATTTAGAATTTTGGGATGTTACAAACGGCTCTCCCCGACTGATTCTTGAGAAGACATCTTGCTCTAATCTGCTGCAGAAACAGCTCGAAACAAAAACAGAGGGTATTTGCGTGGTACGGTGGTCAAAACCTTGGGGATATTATATAATGAATTTTTACCGACCAAAAGAAGTATCGTGCAAGAAAGGGGAGTCCGGAGGGCACACGAGGTGCCCACGAGGCAGGGGGCGCGCCCTCCACCCTCGTGGACGCCTCGTGTCCTTCCCGGACTACTTCTTATTTTCCTATTTTCTTAATTATTCCATAACGGAGAAAAATTGCCATTAGAAGTATTTTGGAGTCGGTTTACTTACCGTACCACGTACCTATTCCTTTTCGGAGTCTGAAACATTCTGGAAAGTGTCCCTTATGTATTCCACCGGGGTTACGGTTTCAATAACATTAGTTTCAACATTTATAGGATTACCTGAGATATAATGTTTGATTCTTTGACCGTTCACCACCTTCGGATTTGTGCCTTCGAAGTTGTTGATTTTTATGGCACTGGAATGATAGAGTTCCTCGATAACATAAGGACCTTCCCATTTAGAGAGAAGTTTTCCTGCACAAAATCTTAAACGAGAGTTAAATAGCTACACATAATCACCTACATTAAACTCACTTTTGTATCCTTTTGTCATGCCATCTTTTAACTTTTTCTTTAAATAGTTTGGCATTCTCATAGGCTTGAGTTCTCCATTCATCAAGTGAGCTAATGTCAAATAGCCTCTTCTCACCGGCAAGTTTGAAATCATAATTGAGCTCTTTAATGGCCCAATATGCCTTATGTTCTAGTTCGAGAGGTAAGTGACATGCTTTTCCATAAACCATTTTATTCGGAGACATACCCATAGGATTTTTATATGCAGTTCTATAGGCACATAATGCATCATCAAGTTTCTTGGACCAATTCTTTGATCTATTAACAGTCTTTTGCAAAATTAATTTGAGCTCTCTATTACTAAGTTCTACTTGACCACTAGATTGCGGGTGGTATGGAGATGCAATTCTATGATTAACATCATACTTAGCAAGCATTTACGAAAAGCACCATGAATAAAATGTGAACCACCATCAGTCATTAAATATCTAGGGACTCCAAACCTCGGAAAAATAACTTCTTTAAGCATCTTAATAGAGGTGTTATGATCAGCACTACTAACTGGAATAGCTTCTACCCACTTAGTAACGTAATCAACAGCAACTAAAATATGTGTATACCCATTAGAGGAAGGAAACGGTCCCATATAATCAAAGCCCCAATCATCAAATGGTTCAATAACGAGTGAATAATTCATTGGAATTTCTTGACGTCTACTAATATTACCAATTCTTTGACATTCATCACGAGACAAGGCAAACTTACGGGCATCTTTGAAGAGAGTAGGCCAATAAAAACCGGATTGCAATACCTTATGCACAGTTCTATCTCCAGCGTGGTGTCCTCCATAAGCTTCGGAGTGACACTTGCGTAGGATCTGTTCCTGTTCATGCTCAGGTATACAACGTCTAATAACACCATCTACTCCTTCTTTATAAAGGTGTGGGTCATCCCAGAAGTAATGTCTTAAATCATAGAAAAACTTTTTCTTTTGCTGGTATGTGAAACTAGGTGGTATAAATTTAGCAACAATGTAATTAGCATAATCAGCATACCATGGAGCAGTACGAGAAGCATTTATGACATCTAATTGTTCATCAGGAAAGCTATCATCAATAGGTAGTGGGTCATCAAGAACATTCTCTAACCTAGACAAGTTGTCTGCAACGGGGTTCTCATCTCCCTTTCTATCAATAATATGCAAATCAAATTCTTGTAGCAAGAGAACCCATCTAATAAGTCTAGGTTTAGCATCTTTCTTTTCCATAAGATATTTAATAGCAACATGATCAGTGTGAACAGTTACTTTAGAATCAACAATATAAGGTCTGAACTTATCACAAGCAAATACAACTGCTAAAAATTCTTTTTCAGTAGTAGCATAATTTCTCTGGGCACTGTCTAGAGTTTTACTAGCATATTGGATAACATTTAATTTCTTATCAACTCATTGTCCTAGAACAGCACCTACAGCATAATCGCTAGCATCACACATAATTTCAAAGGGTAAATTCCAATCAGGTGGCTGAACAATAGGTGTAGAAATCAAAGCTTTCTTAAGTATTTCAAATGCTTCTACACAATTGTCATCAAAGACAAAAGGAATATCTTTTTGTAAGAGATTAGTCAGAGGCCTAGAAATTTTAGAGAAGTCCTTAATGAACCTCCTATAAAAACCGGCATGACCAAGGAAACTTCTTATATCTTTAATGTCCTTGGGACACGACATCTTTTCAATAGCATCAACTTTAGCTTTGTCAACTTCAATACCTCTTTAAGAAATTTTATGCCCCAAGACAATACCTTCATTAACCATAAAGTGGCACTTCTCCCAATTCAAGACAAGGTTAGTTTCTTCACATCTCTTGCAAAACTTGGTCAAGGTTGCTCAAGCAATCATCAAAAGAAGTTCCATATATGGAGAAATCATCCATGAAAACCTCAACAATCTTTTCACAAAAATCAGAGAATATAGCCATCATGCATCTTTGAAAGGTAGCAAGTGCGTTACATAAACCAAAAGGCATACGTCTATAAGCAAAGGTACCGAAAGGGCAAGTAAAAGTGGTCTTTTCTTGATCCTCTTTTGACACAGGTATTTGAGAGAAACCAGAATAACCATCTAGAAAGCAAAAATGTGTATGTTTGGATAATCTTTCTAGCATTTGATCAATAAAAGGTAAAGGGTAATGAACCTTTTTAGTAGCTTTATTTAATTTGCGGAAATCATTTACCATTCTATAACCTGTAACAATTCTTTGTGGGATCAATTCATCTTTATCATTAGGAACAACAGTAATACCTCCCTTCTTAGGGACACAATGGACAGGGCTTACCCACTGACTATCAGCAACGGGATAAATTATACCTGCCTCCAGAAGCTTTAGTATTTCTTTTCTTACCACTTCTTTCATCTTAGGATTTAACCGTCGTTGGTGATCAACAACTGGTTTAGCGTCTTTCTCCAATTTTATTTTGTGCTGGCATAGAGTGGGACTAATGCCCTTAAGATCATAAAGAGTATATCCAATAGCAGCACGGTGCTTCTTCAGAGTTTTCAATAATTTCTTTTCTTCATGCTCTGAAAGGTTAGCACTAATAGTAACAACATCCTTTTCGCAGTCTATCCTAGCATTAACAGTATTCAAGAAGGGTCTACCAAATATGATGGGACATAAGTCATCTTGTGGGGAACCAAGAACAAGAAAATCAACAGGATATTTAACTTTGCCATACAAGACTTCAACATCTCTAACAATCCGAACTGGTGAAATAGTATCTCTATTGGCAAGCTTAATTGTAACATCAATTTCTTCTATCTCAGCAGGTGCAATATCATGCATAATTTCTTTCTATAAAGAGTGAGGTATTGCACTTGCACTAGCACCCATATCACATAAGCCATGATAACAATGATATCCTATTTTAACAGAAATAACAGGCATGCCTACAACAGGTCTATGTTTATTTTTAGTATCAGGTCTAGCAATTCTAGCAGCTTCATTACAGAAGTAAATAACATGCCCATCAATATTATCAGCCAAGAGATCTTTAACCATAGCAATACTAGGTTCAACTTTAATTTGTTCAGGGGGTTTGGGTGTCCTAATATTACTTTTGTTGACCACAGTTGAAGCTTTAGCATGATCCTTTATTCTAACAGGGAAAGGCGGTTTCTCAATATAAGCAGTAGGAACGACAGGATCATTATAAGTGATAGTATTTTCTTCAACTTTAATAGGTGCAAATACTTTTACTTTAATGGGAGGATTATATTTAAACCACTTCTCCTTAGGGAGATCAACATGAGTAGCAAATGATTCACAGAAAGAAGCTACTATCTCAGAGTCAAGTCCATATTTAGTGCTGAATTCACGGAAAGCATCGGTATCCATAAAAGATTTAACACAATCAAACTTAGGTGTTATACCTGACTCCTTACCTTCGTTGAGATCCCAATATTCAGAGTTGCGTTTAATTCTTTCCAATAGATCCCATTTGAATTCAATAGTCTTCATCATAAAAGAGCCAGTACAAGAAGTATCGAGCATGGAGCGATTATTGAGAGAAAGCCGAGCATAAAAATTTTGAATAATCATTTCTCTTGAGAGCTCATGATTGGGGCATGAATATAACATTGACTTAAGCCTCCCCAAGCTTGAGCGATGCTTTCTCCTTCGTGAGGCCAAAAATTATATATATAATTACGATCACGATGAACAAGATGCATAGGATAAAACTTCTGATGAAATTCCAATTTCAATCGGTTGTAGTTCCATGATCCCATATCATCACATAGCCTAAACCATGTCAATGCCTCTCCCTTCAAAGATAAAGGGAAGACCTTCTTCTTGATAACATCCTCGGGCATACCTGCAAGCTTAAATAATCCACAAACTTCATCCACATAGATTAGGTGCAAATCGGGATGTAATGTTCCATCTCCTGAAAAAGGATTAGCTAGCAGTTTGTCTATCATACCCGAAGGAATTTCAAAGTAAACATTTTCAGTAGGTTCAAAAGGTTGAGGAGCAACTCTTCGCTCTACTTGTCGGGGTGAAGATACCCTGAACAAGCCCCTCAGAGGATTACTTTCCATAGTAACAAGTGACAGTAAATTTCAGCACACTATATAAAATTTTCCTTACCAAAGGCGCTTCACTCCCCGGCAACGGCGCCAGAAAAGAGTCTTGATGACCCACAATTATAGGGGATCTATCTTAGTCCTTTCGATAAATAAGAGTGTCGAACCCAACGAGGAGCAGAAGGAAATGACAAGCGGTTTTCAGTAAGGTATTCTCTGCAAGCACTGAAATTATCGGTAACAGATAGTTTTGTGATAATGTAATTTGTAACGGTAACAAGTAATGAAAGTAAATAGGGCGCAGCAAGATGGACAACCCTTTTTTAGCAAAGGACAAGCCTAGACAAACTCTTATATGAAGGAAAACACTCCCGAGGACACATGGGAATTATCGTCAAGCTAGTTTTCATCACGTTCATATGATTCGCGTTCGTTACTTTGATAATTTGGTATGTGGGTGGACCGGTGCTTGGGTGCTGTCCTTCCTTGGAAAAGCATCCCACTTATGATTAACCCCTATTGCAAGCATCCGCAACTACAAAAGAAGTATTAAGGTAAACCTAACCATAGCATGAGACATATGGATCCAAATCAGCCCCTTACAAAGCAACTCATAAACTAGGGTTTAAGCTTATGTCACTCTAGCAACCCATCATCTAATTATTACTTCCCAATGCCTTCCTCTAGGCCCAAACAATGGTGAAGTGTCATGTAGTCGACGTTCACATAACACCACTAGAGGAAAGACAACATACATCTCATCAAAATATCGAACGAATACCAAATTCACATGACTACTTATAGCAAGACTTCTCCCATGTCCTCAGGAACAAACGTAACTACTCACAAATCATATTCATGTTCATAATCAGAGGGGTATTAGTATGCATAAAGGATCTGAACATATGATCTTCCACCAAATAAACCAACTAGCATCAACTACAAGGAGTAATCAACACTACTAGCAACCCACAGGTACCAATATAAGGCTTTGGGACAAAGATTGGATACAAGAGATGAACTAGGGTTTTAGAGGAGATGGTGCTGGTGAAGATGTTGATGGAGATTGACCCCCTCCCGATGAGAGGATCATTGGTGATGACGATGGCGATGATTTCCCCCTCCCGGAGGGATGTTTCCCCGGCAGAATAGCTCCGTCGGAGCCCTAGATTGGTTCCGCCAAGGTTCCGCCTCGTGGCGGCGGAGTTTCTTCCCGAAAGCTTACTTACGATTTTTTCCAGGGTAAAAGACTTCATATAGCAGAAGATGGGCACCGGAGGCCTGCCAGGGGGCCCACGAGGCAGGGGGCGCACCCAGGGGGTAGTGTGTGCCCCCCACCCTCGTGGCCAGGGTGTGGGCCCCCTCTGGTTGATTCTTTCTCCAGTATTTTTTATTTATTCCAAAACGTGCCTCCGTGAAGTTTCAGGACTTTTGGAGCTGTGCAGAATAGGTCTCTAATATTTGCTTCTTTTCCAGCCCAGAATCCTAGCTGCCGGCATTCTCCCTCTTCATGTAAGCCTTGCAAAATAAGAGAGAATAGGCATAAGTATTATGACATAATGTGTAATAACAGCCCATAATGCAATAAATATCGATATAAAAGCATGATGCAAAATTGACGTATCACTTGCCCGAGATTCGATCGTCGGTATCCTCATGCCTAGTTCAATCTCGTTACCGGCAAGTCTCTTTACTCGTTACGTAATGCATTATCTCGTAACTAACTCATTAGTCACATTGCTTGCAAGGCTTATAGTGATGTGCATTACCGAGAGGGCCCTGATACGTCCATTTTGCATCATGTTTTCTTACTGTTATTTATAATGTTTTTATCCATAATAATGCTTTCTGGAGTAATTATAATGCCTTTTCTCTCATAATTTACAAGGTACACACAAAGAGGGAGCATTCTGGCAGCTGGAAATCTGGACGTGAAAAAGCTACGTCAGGCTACCTATTCTGCACAACTCCAAATGAGCTGAAACTTGACGGGGATTTTTTATGGAATATTTAAGAATTATTGGAGCCAATTGTTGGGGAACACATTAATTTCAAAAAAAATCCTAAGCACACGCAAGATCATGGTGATGCACAACAACGAGAGGGGAGAGTGTTGTCCACGTACCCTCGTAGACCGAAAGTGGAAGCGTTATGACAACGCGGTTGATGTAGTTGTACGTCTTCACGATCCGACCGATCCTAGTACCGAAAGTACGGCACCTCACCGATCTGCACATGTTCGGCTCGGTGACGTCCCACGAACTCTCGATCCAGCTGAGTGTCGAGGGACAGCTTCGTCAGCACGACTGCGTGATGACGGTGATGATGAAGCTACCGGCGCAGGGCTTCGCCTAAGCACTGCAACGATATGACCGAGGTGGATTATGGTGGAGGGGGGCACCGCAGACGGCTAAGAGATCAATGATCAACTTGTGTGTTCTAGGGTGCCCCCTTGCCCCCGTATATAAAGGAGCAAGGGGGGAGGCCGGCCGTCCCTAGGGCGCGCCAAGGAGGGGAGGAGTCCTCCTAGTAGGAGTAGGAC
This sequence comes from Triticum aestivum, assembly GCF_018294505.1. NCBI lineage: Eukaryota > Viridiplantae > Streptophyta > Magnoliopsida > Poales > Poaceae > Triticum > Triticum aestivum. The sequence continues at coordinate 488,145,533 of NC_057799.1, read as the reverse complement.
TCCCCCTTTCCTAGTCCAACTAGGAGGGGGAAGGGGGAAGGAAGGAGAGGGAGAGAAACAAGGGGCGCCGCCCCCCTCCTTGTCCAATTCGGACTCCTCAAGGGGGGGGGGGGGCAGCCCTAAGGCCCCCTCCTCTCTCTCTCACAAGGCCCATGCTGGCCCATTAGTTCCCCCGGGGTTTCCGATAACTCCCCGGCACTCTGATAATTATCCGGTGACCCTCGAAACTTATCCGGTGTACGAATATAGTCATCCAATATATCAATATTCATGTCTCGACCAATTCGAGACTCCTCATCATGTCCGTGATCAGTACATCAAAACACATAAACTCATAATACCGATCGTCACCAAACGTTAAGCGTGCGGACCCTACGGGTTCGAGAACTATGTAGACATGACCGAGACTCGTCTTCGGACAATAACCAATAGCGGAACCTGGATGTTCATATTGGCTCCCACATATTCTACGAAGATCTTTATCGGTCAAACCGCATAACAACATACGCTGTTCCCTTTGTCATCGGTATGTTACTTGCCCGAGATTCGATCGTCGGTATCTCAATACCTAGTTCAATCTCGTTACCAGCAAGTCTCTTTACTCGTTCCGTAATGCATCATCCCGCAACTAACTCATTAGTCACATTGTGTAACATCCCAAATTTTCAATTTGGAATGTTATACATAGATCATCATTGCATACCATGTTTTATTGCATTTTGACAAATCCTCGATAAATCCTAAGCAACTCAAGGACCCTCGGAGAGAGTTGGGGATTTTCTTGAATTTTCATATTTGATTTTTCATCAAATATTAAGACGGGGATTTTGGTTTTAATTATTTTCTCTCCGGAAAAATATTTCATTCTAAAATAAACGAGAGGAGAAAATATGACTTCTCCAAAACCATTGAAATACTGGAGGAAAAATGTTAAAATCTTTTATTGGAATTTATTTGGATTTTATTTGCAATTTTTATTGCATTAAAAATATTGCATGTTTTCAAAATATTTATTTTGTGTTAAAACAATGTTCACCCTATTCTAGATTTTCTAACTAGACGGGGAAAATTTATTTTATATTTTTCTGATTTTTATTTATTTTTCTGTGAATTATTTTCCGCGGAACTTATCAAAAAAAAAGGACGCGCGCGCCCGCTGGGCCGAGCCCAGGCCGCCGGCCCACCCCGCGCCCCTCTCCTCTCCCCGCACGACGCCGCCGTCGCCGTGTCCATGGCGGACACGGGAAGCCCCGCCGCCGCACCTTGCCCCCTCCCCCAAGCTGCTGCCCCCCCTCCTATTTATACCCCCCTCTCTCT
>NC_057799.1:488074674-488143622 GCF_018294505.1 Triticum aestivum | reverse complement strand
GTTTTTTTTCGGTTTTATTATTTTGCGAGCGTTTACCGAACCGTTCGTTTCAACGAACGCGTTCGTCGGTTTTTCTCTGTTAACGAACGTCCGTTCTTTAACCGTTCATCCGTTTTTCTTTTTCGTCGGATTTTTCCGCTATTTTTCTCAGATTCGATTTCTGATCGAATCTTCGTTTCTGTTTAACTTCTCGCTCGTTTATCGGAATCAGGCGATTCAAGCGCCTAGAGTTTCGTCTCGAAATTCTCTTTCCGTTTAACCTACTCAAACAAGTTTTTGCTACAGTAAAATTTGACCTAGATCCAGATTAGTAAACGAAGCTATTTTCTTTCGCCGTTTGACTTTCGTTGCTTCTTTCGAGTTGATTCTTTTTGCAAACCGGAGTTCTTAAGTTGAACTTTCTGGTAGGATCTTTCATTCGAGTTTTACCTGTGCATTAGATGAGTACTGATTGTATGCTTGTTTGTTTGCGATAGAGTACCCGGAGTGTGCCGCTTGTTACTTCGAATCGCTAGGTTTTGCGGATCATCAGCAAGGCAAGTAACACTTTGATCATATACCTTCCATACCCAGTTTTATTGCATTAGATCTTTTCCTCAAACATTGCATGACTAGGATCTAATTAAATTATGGGTATTGGGAAGTAGTTGAGGTAGAACCTATTACCTGTTTTCTATTCAAACCCTTGGGAGTTACTTCTACGTTGCTATTATTATTGCCATGCTATGCTCGTAGACGTGGATTGGGTTTGAGTGAAATTCATGACAGATGTGAGATTGTTAATAATGGTTTACTTAAGGTGGCAACTAAAACTCACATCTGGGTGGATTGAGGTACCTGGGTATTCCAGGATTGCCTGTTTTTCTTTGGACCGCCACCCAGGTTCAAAGGGATCATAAGATTATTCATGCTAGAAACTTCCGTGTGCAGCCGCAAGCTATTATGGGCTCTAGCATAGTTGATTAAGTTGTGTGAACTCTTACAGTGGTAGAGTAGCAGATGTAGGGGAAAGTAGGTGTAACTGTCTACCCATACGTAAGGTGCAAACACTTCTGAAAGACTGTGTCTTGGTCATCCGTTACTCAAACACCATGTAGTGCGAGTAAACCAACGGAGGAGATCAAGTCTTGTGGGGAAAAGTGCACAAACCTCTGCAGAGTGTACAAACTAATCATGGTTAGCCGTGTCCCCGGTTATGGACAACTTGAGTATCTAGTACTTGGATTATCATGTGAATCTCATCACTATGTTACTTCTAATTAATTTTGTTGGGTTATTGATGACATTTAATTGGGATTGAGATGCTGTCAACCATCTCAATGTTTCACAACCACCATGATAGTTAAATAAAATTTATGCCTTTGAAGTAGGATAAAATTGGCTTTTCGCAAAATTGTAACCATAGAGCTTTCCACCAGCCATATATGCATGTAGTATAGTATTATTATTGTTCATTACTCTCTATGTGTTACATTTGCCAGCATATTCTATGTGCTGACCCGTTTCCGGGCTGCAACGTTTCATGTTGCAGACTTTTCAGACGACGAGTAAAGTGCCTTAGGTCGTGGTCTTATACTCAGTGATGCCGCTGGAGTTGATGGACTCACTTATCTTCCAAGTCTTCCGCTGTTATCGTTATTAGATGGCCTTAAGCCATGTTTATCATACTTAATCTCTTTGGAGATATTCGATGTAATAAGTGTGTGATTGCTACTCTGTTATAAATCCTCCATTTGTACTGTGTGTGTCAGCATTACTGATCCAGGGATGACACTGGTGCACAACAGCACAGACCATTTGAGGTCTGGTCGCTACAAAGTTGGTATCAGAGCACACGCTGACTGTAGGACACGACCACTAAGCTTAAGCCCTAGAAAGTTTCTCTCTTCTCATTTCTGACCCCTCTCCACTTTCTACTCTTTTAGGAATGGCGAATGCAAGGAGCAAGTTCATGCAACCAGATGAAGACACGCCGTTTGGTCGACACTTGAAGGAAGTCACCAAGTACTTGAACATAGGAATACCAAGCATCACTGGAACCTACAACGCCACATTACCCGAAGAGGAGAGCTGGAAGATTCAAGTTATCATTCCAGGAAGGACGTTTGTGCCAATTACTGAACCCATAAGATTGGTTTTCGAAGCACCAACTTGGAGTTTAGGGAAGAGCATGGCCGCACACATCGCCATGGGACGCATTGGAGAAGTCTACCACCAGGAGCTTAAGGATACAATTTACCAAATTTGTGGACGCCGAGACACGCAATGGGAGATGATCAGAACCAAGAAGGATGGATCAATTGCAGCTTTCATCCAGGAGCAGAACCAACATATTCATCGCCAGGAGAACCAGATGTGCACGGACAAGGAAGAACTGAAGAAGGCATTGACGAAGATCAAGGAGCTGGAGGAAGAACTCAAGGCTACACGCGAAGATTATTTGGAGGAAATCAACGCACTAGTAGGGAAGAATGACGACCTGGAGAAGAAGATTGGAGTATTCATGGGAAATCCAGTGCCAAAAGCAGATGTCGACGAATGCACTTGTCCGGATAACTACATCATCATCGACGACACCGACTCAGAACCAAGTGAAGACGACTGGGTTGATGAAGCTGGAGCAGACATCATGGAGTCTTCAACGGATCAGAATTTCTAGTAGACCACCATATCAGTAGTAGTTTTCCCCCATTTAATAGTATAGTTCAAGCACTTTGTAATGCTAGTTAGATCGATTGTTTTGCCTTGTTTGAATTGATTGAGTGATATTGATTGTATTTGTCTCATGAGCATATGGGTAGTGTTTTCCCTCTAGACCTCATTCTATTCTTAACTCTCATCTTTTCTAAACCTATCAGATGCTTCCGAGACGCGATACCGGATTTGTTTTTCCGCCAGAGATCACCCAGTTGATTCAGCAACAGAATGCCCTGATGCAAGTGTTAGTGCAGAACCAAGGCAACAACAACAACAACCCACCGCCACCACCACCTGTTGATCACTTAGCCCGTTTCTTAAGGCTAAACCCGCCGGTGTTTTCCAGTAGCACCGAGCCGATTGTTGCAGATGATTGGCTCCGCAAAGTTGGAAGGGAGTTGACCACTGCAGGATGCACTGATGCGGAAAGAGTGCGTTTTGCCGCACATCAGCTTGATGGACCCGCAGCATCATGGTGGGAGAATTATACAGCCACGCACCCTATCGACACTGTCACATGGGACCAGTTTCCAGCAAGCTTTCCGTACAGCTCATGTTTCAGCAGGAGCTATGGCTATGAAGAAGCGTGAGTTTCGCAACCTACGCCAAGGAGGATGCACCGTAGGCCAGTATGTGGAGGATTTCAGTAAGCTAGCACGTTATGCACCAGATGACGTTGCTACAGATGCAGCCAAGCAGGAGAAATTTTTGGAAGGGCTGAATGATGAACTGAGTATGCAGTTGATGGTAGCAACCTTCAACAACTACCAGGAGCTGGTAGATAGAGCCCTCATGATTGAAGGGAAGCAACAGCAGATTGAAAACCGCAAGAGGAAGTATGGACAAGGGAAGTACAATTCTGGAGCTCGGCAGAAGCCATGATTTACCCCAAAGCCGGGAGGACAGTTTCAGCATACCCATGGAGGAGGTAGTTCGCACAACCATAATGGCACCAAGAATGGTAATGGGAATGGAGGAGGCAACGGACAGAACCACACCAACCCATCTACACCAGCCAAGAGGGACCTGAGCCAAGTCACTTGTTTCAAGTGCCAGAAGAATGGACATTATGCCAATGAATGTCCTGAAGCCCAAAACGGAAATGGCAATGGAAGCTCTGGGAAGAAGCCAAACCCGTTCAACAAAGGACACGTGAACCACGTGAGCGTGGAGGAGGTTGAAGCTCAGCCTGATGCAGTAATAGGTAAGTTCTTGGTTAAGTCATTTACTGCAAACCGTTCTTTTCGATACTGGTGCATCGCATTCATACATATCAAGGGGATTCGTGAATAAGTTTAAGATGTCCACCAAAGTTCTCAGAAACCCTATGTTAGTAACCTCGCCAGGAGCAGAGTATATGGCCACCCAAGGATGTTTTCAGATACCATTGGCCATTGGTAGGCATGTTTTTCCCCTCAGACCTCATTGTTTTGGAATCGCAAGGTTTGGATGTGATTTTGGGAATGGATTGGCTATCGTTGTATGGAGGAAACATCGATTGTGCCAGCAAGACGATTTTGCTTACCACCCCGGAAGGAAAAAGGATCAAGTATGTATCCCGGCATATGCCGAAGAGGACTCAAGTAAATTCCTTATCAGGAGTTGTACAGGAGGAAGTACCAGTGGTGAAGGATTATTCGGATGTATTTCCAGAAGAGTTGCCAGGCATGCCACCAGATAGAGACATTGAGTTCTTGATTGAACTTTTGCCAGGCACAGGGCCAATATCTAAGAGACCGTACAGTATGCCAGCAAAAGGATTTGGAGGAAATTAAGAAGCGGATCAAGGAGTTACTGGATAAAGGCTATATTCGCCCAAGTTCGTCACCTTGGGATCACCAGTACTTCTAGTAGAGAAGAAAGATGGATCGCTGAGGATGGTTGTTGATTACCGTGGATTGAATGAAGTGACCATAAAAAACAAGTACCCACTGCCGATGATCAATGATTTGTTTGACCGCCTACAAGGAGCTAAAGTATTTTCCAAGATCGATCTACGATCAGGATACCATCAGTTAAAGATTCGAGAGCAGGATATACCCAAGACGGCATTTACCACCAGATATGGATTGTATGAGTATACCGTTATGTCATTTGGTCTGACTAACGCACCTGCCTATTTCATGAACCTGATGAACAAAGTGTTTATGGAGTTTTTGGATAAGTTCGTCGTGGTGTTCATTGATGATATTTTAATCTTTTCCAAGGATGAGGAAGAGCATGAGGAGCATTTACGATTGGTACTTGAGAAGCTTAGAGAACATCAGTTATATGCCAAGTTCAGCAAATGCGAATTTTGGCTGAAGGAAGTTGGATTCCTTGGACATGTGATTTCTGGAGAAGGAATAGCAGTAGACCCTGCCAAGGTTGACGCAGTGACAAGTTGGGAATCACCCACGACAGTTGGAGAAATCCGGAGTTTTCTTGGACTTGCAGGATACTACCGGAGATTCATCGAGAATTTCTCGAAGATTGCTAAGCCCATGACGGAGCTATTAAAGAAGGACACCAAATTCAATTGGACTGAGGAATGTGAAGCTAGTTTCCAGGAGTTGAAGAAACGATTGGTTACCTCACCAGTGTTGATTCTGCCAGATCAACGCAAGGATTATGAAGTTTATTGCGACGCTTCTCGTCGAGGACTTGGAGCAGTGCTTATGCAGGAAGGAAGAGTTGTGTCATATGCTTCACGACAACTTAAACCCCATGAGAAGAATTATGCTACGCATGATTTGGAATTAGCAGCCGTGGTGCATGCATTGAAGACATGGAGACATTTTCTCATCGGAAACCATTGTGAGGTGTACACGGATCACAAGAGTTTGAAGTATATTTTCACGCAGAAGGAGTTAAATCTCAGACAGAGGAGATGGCTGGAGCTCATTAAAGATTATGATATGAGATTGCATTATCACCCTGGAAAGGCTAACGTAGTAGCAGACGCGTTGAGCCGCAAGAGTCATGTCAACACCCTCATGACAGGAGAGATACCTCAGGAGTTAGCCGAGGACCTTCGCGAGCTATGTTTGGAGATAGTCCCAAGAGGCTATTTAGCGACATTGGAGATTCAATCTACCTTGATGGAAAGGATCAGAGAAGCTCAGAGGACAGACAAGGAGATTGAAGAGATAAAGGAGAAGATGAGCAAAGGAAAAGCCAAGGGATTTCATGAGGATGAGCACGATACCTTGTGGTTTGAGGACCGCGTATATGTACCAAATGATCCGGAGATCAGGAAGTTGATTTTGCAAGAAGCCCATGATTCACCGTACTCGATTCACCCGGGAAATACAAAGATGTATTTGGATTTGAAGAATATTTTCTGGTGGACCGGAATGAAGAAGGATATTGCAGAGTATGTAGCAGTTTGTGATGTGTGTCAGAGAGTGAAGGCAGAGCATCAGAAGCCAGCAGGATTGCTACAACCATTGCCGATACCCGAATGGAAGTGGGATAAAATAGGCATGGATTTTATCACCGGATTACCCAGGACTCATTCAGGCTATGACTCAATATGGGTTGTAGTTGACCGTTTGACGAAAGTGGCTCATTTCATTCCAGTGAAGACCACTTACACCAGTGCTAAGTTGGCAAAGATATACATGACCAGGATCGTATGTTTGCATGGAGTTCCGAGGACCATTGTATCAGACAGAGGAACCCAATTTACCTTGAAGTTTTGGAAGCAGTTACATTTTATTGGGAACCAGGCTGGAATTCAGTATAGCTTTTCACCCACAGACAGATGGACAGACCGAGAGAGTCAACCAGATTTTGGAGGACATGTTGGGAGCATGTGCACTAGATTACGGATCCAGTTGGGACGACAATTTACCATATGCAGAGTTTTCTTATAACAACAGTTATCAAACCAGTTTGAAGATGGCCCCTTTCGAAGCCTTGTACGGAAGGAGGTGTAGAACACCGTTGTTATGGGACGAAGTTGGAGACCGACAGTTGTTTGGACCAGATTTGATTAAGGAGTCTGAACAGAAAGTAAGGTTGATTCGCGATAGGCTCAAGGTAGCCCAGTCCAGGTAGAAGAGTTATGCTGATTCTAAACGAAAGGAGACAGTTCACGAAGTCGGAGACCGAGTGTATCTTCGAGTATCACCACTTCGAGGAGTGAAGTGCTTTGGAGTTAAGGGAAAGTTAGCGCCCCGTTTTATCGGACCATACAGAGTTGTGGAACGTATGGGAGAGGTTGCTTACAAGCTGGAATTGCCCGAAGGATTGTCTGGAGTACATGATGTATTTCATGCTTCTCAGTTGAAGAAGTGCCACGTAGAGATGGCTGAGATACCGCTGAGAGATACTGTGCCACTGGAAGCGATTCAGCTGGAAAGTGATTTGACCTATGAGGAGAAACCAGTTAAGATTCTCGAGTATGCCAGCCGAGTTACCCGCAGCAAGGTTATCAAGTTTTGCAAAGTTCAGTGGAGTCACCACACGGAGGATGAAGCCACCTGGGAGCGAGAGGAAGATCTACGGAAGGACCACTCCCACCTGTTTTCTAGCCAACCCGAATCTCGAGGGCGAGATTCATCTTAAGGGGGGTAGGTTTGTAACATCCCAAATTTTCAATTTGGAATGTTATACATAGATCATCATTGCATATCATGTTTTATTGCATTTTGACAAATCCTCGATAAATCCTAAGCAACTCAAGGACCCTCGGAGAGAGTTGGGGATTTTCTCGAATTTTCATATTTGATTTTTCATCAAATATTAAGACGGGGATTTTGGTTTTAATTATTTTCTCTCCGGAAAAATATTTCATTCTAAAATAAACGAGAGGAGAAAATATGACTTCTCCAAAACCATTGAAATACTGGAGGAAAAATGTTAAAATCTTTTATTGGAATTTATTTGGAATTTATTTGCAATTTTTATTGCATTAAAAATATTGCATGTTTTCAAAATATTTATTTTGTGTTAAAAAAATGTTCACCCTATTCTAGATTTTCTAACTAGACGGGGAAAATTTATTTTATATTTTTCTGATGTTTATTTATTTTTCTGTGAATTATTTTCCGCGGAACTTATTAAAAAAAAGGACGCGCGCGCCCGCTGGGCCGAGCCCAGGCCGCCGGCCCACCCCGCGCCCCTCTCCTCTCCCCGCACGACGCCGCCGTCGCCGTGTCCATGGCGGACACGGGAAGCCCCGCCGCCGCACCTTGCCCCCTCCCCCAAGCTGCTGCCCCCCCTCCTATTTATACCCCCTCTCTCTCTCCTCTCATCAAGTCGCCGCCGCCGCCCGCACTCGCCCGCCGCCGCCCGCCCGCCTTGCCCTTCGCCGCCGCACTAGCCCGAGCCGCCGCCGCCGCCGCACTAGCCCGAGCCGCTGCCGCCGCCGTTCGTCGCCGGAGCCGCGCCCCTCGCCGCCCCGCGCCCCTCGCCGCCCTCGCCCCGAGCGCCGGAGCCCCGCCGGAGCCCCGACGAGGTACTGCCTCGCTGCCCGTTCGTCGTTGCCGGTTTTTGTTAAAAAAACCCTTTGTTAAAAAAACCCTAGATCCGTTTTTTTTCGGTTTTATTATTTTGCGAGCGTTTACCGAACCGTTCGTTTCAACGAACGCGTTCGTCGGTTTTTCTCTGTTAACGAACGTCCGTTCTTTAACCGTTCATCCGTTTTTCTTTTTCGTCGGATTTTTCCGCTATTTTTCTCAGATTCGATTTCTGATCGAATCTTCGTTTCTGTTTAACTTCTCGCTCGTTTATCGGAATCAGGCGATTCAAGCGCCTAGAGTTTCGTCTCGAAATTCTCTTTCCGTTTAACCTACTCAAACAAGTTTTTGCTACAGTAAAATTTGACCTAGATCCAGATTAGTAAACGAAGCTATTTTCTTTCGCCGTTTGACTTTCGTTGCTTCTTTCGAGTTGATTCTTTTTGCAAACCGGAGTTATTAAGTTGAACTTTCTGGTAGGATCTTTCATTCGAGTTTTACCTGTGCATTAGATGAGTACTGATTGTATGCTTGTTTGTTTGCGATAGAGTACCCGGAGTGTGCCACTTGTTACTTCGAATCGCTAGGTTTTGCGGATCATCAGCAAGGCAAGTAACACTTTGATCATATACCTTCCATACCCAGTTTTATTGCATTAGATCTTTTCCTCAAACATTGCATGACTAGGATCTAATTAAATTATGGGTATTGGGAAGTAGTTGAGGTAGAACCTATTACCTGTTTTCTATTCAAACCCTTGGGAGTTACTTCTACGTTGCTATTATTATTGGCATGCTATGCTCGTAGACGTGGATTGGGCTTGAGTGAAATTCATGACAGATGTGAGATTGTTAATAATGGTTTACTTAAGGTGGCAACTAAAACTCACATCTGGGTGGATTGAGGTACCTGGGTATTCCAGGATTGCCTGTTTTTCTTTGGACCGCCACCCAGGTTCAAAGGGATCATAAGATTATTCATGCTAGAAACTTCCGTGTGCAGCCGCAAGCTATTATGGGCTCTAGCATAGTTGATTAAGTTGTGTGAACTCTTACAGTGGTAGACTAGCAGATGTAGGGGAAAGTAGGTGTAACTGTCTACCCATACGTAAGGTGCAAACACTGCTGGAAGACTGTGTCTTGGTCATCCGTTACTCAAACACCATGTAGTGCGAGTAATCCAACGGAGGAGATCAAGTCTTGTGGGGAAAAGTGCACAAACCTCTGCAGAGTGTACAAACTAATCATGGTTAGCCGTGTCCCCGGTTATGGACAACTTGAGTATCTAGTACTTGGATTATCATGTGAATCTCATCACTATGTTACTTCTAATTAATTTTGTTGGGTTATTGATGACATTTAATTGGGATTGAGATGTTGTCAACCATCTCAATGTTTCACAACCACCATGGTAGTTAAATAAAATTTATTCCTTTGAAGTAGGATAAAATTGGCTTTTCGCAAAACTGTAACCATAGAGCTTTCCACCAGCCATATATGCATGTAGTATAGTATTATTATTGTTCATTACTCTCTATGTGTTACATTTGCCAGCATATTCTATGTGCTGACCCGTTTCCGGGCTGCAACGTTTCATGTTGCAGACTTTTCAGACGACGAGTAAAGTGCCTTAGGTCGTGGTCTTATACTCAGTGATGCCGCTGGAGTTGATGGACTCACTTATCTTCCAAGTCTTCCGCTGTTATCGTTATTAGATGGCCTTAAGCCATGTTTATCATACTTAATCTCTTTGGAGATATTCGATGTAATAAGTGTGTGATTGCTACTTTGTTATAAATCCTCCATTTGTACTGTGCGTGTCAGCATTACTGATCCAGGGATGACACTGGTGCACAGCAGCACAGACCATTTGAGGTCTGGTCGCTACACATTGCTTGCAAGGCTTATAGTGATGTGCATTACCGAGAGGGCCCAGAGATACCTCTCCGACAATCGGAGTGACAAATCCTAATCTCGATCTATGCCAACTCAACAAACACCATCGGAGACACCTGTAGAGCACCTTTATAATCACCTAGTTATGTTGTGACGTTTGGTAGCACACTAATTGTTCCTTCGGTATTCGGGAGTTGCATAATCTCATAGTCATAGGAACATGTATAAGTCATGAAGAAAGCAATATCAAATAAACTAAACGATCAACTACTAGGCTAACGGAATGGGAGTCAATCACGTCATTCTCTAATGATGTGATCCCGTTAATCAAATGAAAACTCATGTCTATGGCTAGGAAACTTAACCATCTTTGATTCAACGAGCTAGTCAAGTAGAGGCATACTAGTGACACTCTGTTTGTCTATGTATTCACACATATACTAAGTTTCCGGTAAATACAATTCTAGCATGAATAATAAACATTTATCATGATATAAGGAAATATAAATAACAACTTTATTATTGCCTCTAGGGCATATTTCCTTCAGTCTCCCACTTGCACTAGAGTCAATAATCTAGATTACACAGTAATGATTCTAACACCGATGGAGTCTTGGTGCTGATCATGTTTTGCTCGTGGGAGAGGCTTAGCCAATGGGTCTGCAACATTCAGATCCGTATATATCTTGAAATCTCTATGTCTCCCTCCTTGACTTGATCGCGGATGGAATTGAAGCATCTTTTGATGTGTTTGGTTCTCTTGTGAAATCTGGATTTCTTTGCCAAGGCAATTGCACCAGTATTGTCACAAAAGATTTTCATTGGACCCGATGCACTAGGTATGACACCTAGATCGGATATAAACTCCTTCATCGAGACTCCTTCATTTGCTGCTTCCGAAGCAGCTATGTACTCCGCTTCACACGTAGATCCCGCCACGAAGCTTTGCTTAGAACTGCACCAACTAATAGCTCCACCGTTCAATATAAATACGTATCCGGTTTGTGACTCCGAGTCATCCGGATCAATGTCAAAGCTTGCATCGACGTAACCATTTACGACGAGCTCTTTGTCACCTCCATAAACGAGAAACATATCCTTAGTCCTTTTCAGGTATTTCAGGATGTTCTTGACCGCTTTCTAGTGATCCACTCCTGGATTACTTTGGTACCTCCCTGCTAAACTAATAGCAAGGCACACATCAGGTCTGGTACACGGCATTGCATACATGATAGAACCTATGGCTGAAGCATAGCGAATGACCTTCATTTTCTCTCTATCTTCTGCAGTGGTCGAGCATTGAGTCTGACTCAACTTCACACCTTGTAACACAGACAAGAACCCTTTCTTTGCTTGATCCATTTTGAACTTCTTCAAAACTTTATCAAGGTATGTGCTTTGTGAAAGTCCAATTAAGCGTCTCGATCTATCTCTATAGGTCTTGATGCCCAATATATAAGCAGCTTCACCGAGGTCTTTCATTGAAAATCTCTTGTTCAAGTATCCTTTTATGCTACCCAGAAATTCTATATCATTTCCAATCAACAATATGTCATCAACATATAATATTAGAAATGCTACAGAGCTCCCACTCACTTTCTTGTAAATACAGGCTTCTCCAAAAGTCTGTATAAAACCATATGCTTTGATCACACTATCAAAACGTTTATTCCAACTCCGAGAGGCTTGCACCAGTCCATAAATGGATCGCTGGAGCTTGCACACTTTGTTAGCACCCTTTAGATCGACAAAACCTCAAGAACGCTTTGCTTAACATAAGAGACCGTTTTGGCCTGTCCTTTGCCTCAAAAGGATTGGGCTACCTTGCTGCATACTTGTTACTATTGTCGTTACTTGCCTGTTACAAATTATCTTACTATCACACTACTCGGTACATACAATTTCAGCACTTGCAGACATTACCTTACTGAAAACTACTTGTCATTTCCTTCTGCTCCTCATTGGATTCGACACTCTTACTTATCGAAAAGAGATAAAATTGATCCCCTATACTTGTGGGTCATCAAGGCTATTTTCTGGCGCCGTTGCCGGGGAGTGAAGCGCCTTTGGTAAGTGGAATTTGGTAAGGAAACATTTATATAGTGTGCTGAAATTTATTCTCACTTGTTACTATGGAAAACAATCCTTTGAGGGGTTTGTTCGGGGTATCTTCACCTTGTCCGGAACCACAATTAGATACCCCTCAACCTACTTGTAGCGACCCGACCTCAGACGGTCAAGTCTCTGTGCTTCAGTGTCATCCCTGGATCGGTAATGCTGACACACACAGTACTCGAAGGATTTATAACAGAGTAGCAATCACACACTTATTACATCGAATGTCTCCAAGGAGAACTTATTACAATAAATATGGCTTAAGGCCATCTAATACGATAACAACGGAAGGCTTGGAAGATAAAGTGAGTCCATCAACTCCAACGGCATAGCTGAGTGCATGACAAACGAGCTATGGCACCTTACTCGTCGTCTGAAAAGTATGCAACATGATACGTTGCAGCCCGAGAACGGGTCAGCACATGGAATATGCTGGCAATACAACACAGTAGAGCAATGAACAGATAAATGCTATCATTACATGCATATTTTGCCGGTGGAGGCTCTATGGTTATATTGTTTTGCGAAAAGCCAATTTTTCCCTACAACAAAGGCATAAATTTTATTTAACTATCATGGTAGTTGAAACATCATTGAGAAGGTTCCTCCAACTCAATCCCAATTAAAGTAATCATTAACAACCCAACAATTTAATTCAGAGTGATGAGATCAAATCAATAATTCAAGTACCAGATACTCAAGATGTCCATAACCGAGGCACGGCTAACCATGATTAGTTTATACACTCTGCAGAGGTTAGCGCACTTTTCCCCACAAGACTCGATCTCCTCCATTGGATTTTCTCGCACTACATGGTGTTTGAGAAATGGATGACCGAGACACAGTCTTTCAGAAGCATTAACTCTAACCCCGGGTAGACAGTACCAACCTACATCCCCTACATCTGCTAGCCTACCACTGGAAGAGGTCATGCAACTTACTCAACTATGCTAGAGCCCATAATAGCTTGCGGCTGCACACGAAAGTTTCTAGCATGAATAATCTTATGATCCCTTTGAGCCTGGGTGGCGGACCGTAGGATGATCACACGGGTACTCCGGGATATCCTAGGACAACACTGGATTCTCCAGGTGCCCACAAGCAATCCACCCAGATGTGTATTAAAGTTGAACCATTAATTATCAAACTCACATCTGTCATGGATAGACTCAAACCCAATCCACGTCTATGAGCATAGCATGGCAATAAGCATAACGTAGAAGTAACTCCCAAGGGTTTGATAATAAAACAGGTAATAGGTTCTACCTCATCATCTACTTCCCAAGCCTACAAGTTAAGAGATCCTACTCATGCAATGTGTGAGGGTTGAAACTAATGCATAAAAACTGGGTATGAAAGGGGTATGATCAATGTGTTACTTGCCTTGCTGACGATCTGCAAATCCTAGAGACTCGTAGTAGCACGCTTCGCACGCCGGGAATTCTATCACAAACAAACAATAGCATACATAAGCAATCAAGCAAAGATGCATGAATAAATCCCAAATAAGAAGATCTAACTAGAAAGTTCAACTAAAGAACTACGGTTTGCAAAAAGAATCAAATCAAACGGAGCAACGAAACTCAAACTGCGAAAGAAACAAGATCCGATTACTATTCTGGACTAAAGTCAAATTTTACAGTACCAAAATCTTGTTCAAGTTGGTTAAACAGAAAGAGGGTTTCAAGACGAAGATCTAGGCGCTTGTTTCACCTGATTTGGATAAACGAGCGAAAAGTTATACTAGATCGAAGATTAGGGCAGAAATCGCGATCGAAAATAATCGCGGAAAAACCCTGGAAAAGAAAAACTGACGAACAGGCTAACGAACGTTTCGCTGTCTGCGGCTAACGGATGAACAACATTCGTTAAAACGAACGTACGGACGAACGTCCGCTAAATAAATAAACCGATGGAAAACCGAACGAACCGATCTAAATAAAAAAAGAGATCTAGAAAAAAAGACCGAACACTTTTTCTGAGAAAAACCGACGAACATCGGCGACGGCGGCGGCTACCTCCGGCGAGGTCGGCGGCGGCGCGGCGTCGGCGCGGCTCCGGCGGGGCGGCGGCGCGATGCGGCGGCGGGGCGGCGGATCGGGCGGCGGCGGCGCTAGGGTTAGGGCAGGGGCGCGGCGCGGCTGGGCCTCGGGGGACACGGCCCGGTAAGTCGGTTACCTTTTTTTTAATAAATCCTGGCACAGAAAAACTAATGAAAGAAATACTAAACGAACTCCAAAAATCCCGAAATAAATTTTCACGGTCCTCTAATAATACTCCGGACAATGTGAACATTTATTTGGGCCTCTAATGCAATTTTGAAAAACACATATTTTTCCTAATTCGAATAAAATTGCATTAAAATCCAAATAAAATTTATTTATTTGATTTTAATATTTTTCCTCCAATATTTCTTTATTTTTGGAGAAGTCATATTATCTCCTCTCATATATTTTAATTCGAACTATTTTCGGAGAGAAAAATTAATTAAAACCAAAATGATCCTTGTTTCAATATTTGAGAAAATTCATATATGCGAAACGTGAAATCCCCAACTCTCTTTGTGGGTCCTTGAGTTGCTTAGAATTTCGAGGATCGTGAAATGAAAATGCAATAAAATATGAGATGCATGAATGACCTATGTATAACATTCCAAATTAAAAATTTGGGATGTTACACTACTGCACCTACTGAAAATATTGAATATGAAATTCCTTCGGGTATGATAGATCAACTGCTAGCTAATCCTTATGCAGGAGATAGAACAGAACATCCTGATATGCACTTGATATATGTAGAACAAATTTGTGGATTGTTTAAGCTTGCAGGTTTACCTGGAGATGAGGTGATGAAAAAGGTTTTCCCTTTATCTTTGAAGGGAAAATCATTGGCATGGTATAGGCTATGCGATGATATTGGATCATGGAATTGGAATCATTTGAAATTGGAGTTCCACCAAAAATTGTATCCTATGCATCTAGTTCATCGTGATCGGAATTATCAATATAATTTTTGGCCTCGTGAAGGAGAAAGTATCGCTCTAGCTTGGGGGAGGCTTAAGTCAATGTTATATTCATGCCCCAATCATGAGCTCTCAAGAGAAATTATTATCCAGAATTTTTATGCTCGACTTTCTCATAATGATCAAACCATGCTTGATACTTCTTGTGCTAGTTCTTTTATGAAGAAGACTATTGAATTCCAATGGGATCTTTTGGAAATAATTAAACGCAACTCTGAAGATTGGGAATTCGACGAAGGTAAAGATTCAGGTATTAAACTTAAGTATGATTGTGTTAAATCTTTTATGAATACTGATGCTTTTCGAAAGTTTAGCACTAAATATGGACTTGACTCTGAGATAGTAGCCTCCTTTTGTGAATCATTTGCTACTCATGTTGAACTCCCTAAAGAGAAGTGGTTTAAATATCACCCACCTATTAAAGAAGAAATTAAAGAACCGGTACCAGTTAAAGAAGAAACTATAATTATAATGTTGATCCAGTTGTTCCTTCTGCTTATATTGAGAAACCACCTTTCCCTGTTAGGATAAAGGAAAATGCTAAAGTTTCAACTGTGGTTAACAAAAGCTATATTAGAACACCTAAATCTGATGAACAAATTAAAGTAGAACCTAGCATTGATATGGTTAAAGATCTCTTGGAAGAAGATATTGATGGGCATGTTATTTACTTCTGTGAAGAAGCTGCTAGAATTGCTAAACCTGATAGAAAACATAAACATAGACCTATTGTTGGCATGCCTGTTATTTCAGTTAAAATAGGAGATCACTGTTATCATGGTTTATGTGACATGGGTGCTAGTGTGAGTGCTATTCCTTACACTTTATATCAAGAAATTATGAAAGACATAGCACCTGCTGAGATAGAAGAAATAGATGTTACCATTAAACTTGCTAATAGAGACACCATATCACCAATTGGGATTGTTAGAGATGTTGAAGTCTTGTGTGGGAAAATAAAATACCCTACTGATTTTCTTGTCCTTGGTTCCCCACAAGATGACTTCTATCCCATTATCTTTGGTAGACCTTTCTTGAACACTGTGAATGCTAAGATAGATTGTAAGAAACAAACTGTTCGTGTTAGCTTTGGTGATGAGTCTCATGAGTTTAATTTTTCCAAGTTTAGAAGAAATCTTCATGAAAAAGAATTGCCTAGTAAGGATGAATTAATTGGTCTTGCTTCTATTGTTGTGCCACCTACTGATCCTTTAGAACAATATTTGCTAGACCGTGAAAATGATTTACATATGCATGAAAGAAATGAAATAGATAAGATTTTCTTTGAACAACGTCCTCTACTTAAACACAATTTGCCTATTGAAACTCTAGGAGGTCCACCTCCACCTAAAGGTGATCCTGTGTTTGAATTAAAACAATTGCCAGACACTTTGAAATATGCTTATCTTGATGAAAAGAAAATATATCCTGTTATTATCAGTGCTAACCTTTCAGAACATGAAGAAGAAAGATTATCGAAAGTTCTAAGGAAGCACCGGGCTGCTATTGGATATACTCTTGATGATTTAAAGGGCATTAGTCCCACTCTATGTCAGCACAAAATTAATATGGAACCTGATGCTAAACCCGTTGTTGATCACCAACGTCGGTTAAATCCGAAGATGAAAGAGGTGGTAAGAACGGAAATATTAAAACTTCTGGAAGCAGGTATAATCTATCCTATAGCTGATAGTAGATGGGTAAGTCATGTTCATTGTGTCCCTAAGAAAGGAGGTATTACTGTTGTTCCTAATGATAAGAATTAACTTATTCGACAAAGAATTGTTACAGGCTATAGAATGGTAATTGATTTTAGAAGATTAAACAAAGCAACTAGAAAAGATCATTACGCTCTGCTTTTTATTGATCAAATGCTTGAAATATTATCTAAGCACACACACTTTTGCTTCCTTGATGGATACTCTGGTTTTTCACAAATACCCGTTTCTCAACCTGATCAAGAAAAGACCATTTTTACTTGTCCTTTTGGAACCTATGCTTATAGACGTATGCCTTTTGTTTTATGTAATGCACCTGCTACCTTTCAAAGATGTATGACTGCTATATTCTCTGACTTTTGTGAAAAGATTGTTGAGGTTTTCATGGTGACTTTTCTGTTTATGGGAAGTCTTTTGATGATTGTTAAGCAATCTTGATCGAGTTTTGCAGAGATGTGAACAAACAAATCTTGTCTTGAATTGGGAGAAGTGCCACTTTATGGTTAATGAAGGCATTGTCTTGGGTCATAAAATCTCTGAAAGAGGTATTGAAGTGGATCAAGCTAAGGTTGATGCAATTGAGAAAATGCCATGTCCCAAGGACATCAAAGGTATTCGTAGTTTCCTAGGTCATGCTGGTTTCTATAGGAGATTTATCAAAGACTTTTCTAAAATTTCTAGGCCTCTCACTAGTCTCTTGCAAAAGGATATTCCTTTTGTTTTTTATGATGATTGTCTTGAAGCCTTTGAAACACTCAAGAAAGCCTTAATTACCGCACCTATTGTTCAACCACCTGATTGGAGCTTGCCTTTTGAAATTATGTGTGATGCTAGTGATTATGTTGTTGGTGCTGTTCTAGGACAAAGAGTTGATAAGAAATTGAATGTTATCCATTATGCTAGTAAAACTCTAGACAGTGCTCAACGAAACTATGCTACTACTGAAAAAAAATCTTAGCAGTGGTGTTTGCTTGTGATAAATTTAGACCTTACATTGTTGATTCCAAAGTAACTGTTCACATGGACCATGCTGCTATTAAATATCTTATGGAAAAGAAAGATGCTAAACCTAGTCTTATTCGTTGGGTTCTCTTGTTACAAGAATTTGATTTACATATCATTGATAGAAAAGGAGCTGAGAACCCAGTAGCTGATAACTTGTCTAGGCTTGAAAATGTGCTTGATGACCCACTACCTATTGATGATAGTTTTCCTAATGAGCAGTTAGCTGCAATAAATGTTGCTAATAGTACTCCCTTGTATGCTGACTATGCTAATTACATTGTTGCTAAATATTTGCCTCCTAGCTTTACATACCAACAAAAGAAAAAAATTCCTCTATGATTTAGGACACTACTTTTGGGATGACCCACATCTTTATAAAGAAGGAGTAGATGGTATTATTAGACATTGTGTACCTGAGCATGAACAGGGACAAATCCTACGGAAATGTCACTCCGAGGCTTATGGAGGGCATCATGCTGGAGATAGAACTGCTCATAAGGTATTGTAGTCTGGATTCTATTGGCCTACTCTCTTCAAGGATGCCTGTAAGTATGTCTCATCTTGTGATGAATGTCAAAGAATAGGTAATATTGGTAAGCGTCAAGAAATGCCTATGAATTATTCACTTGCTGTTGAACCATTTGATGTTTGGGGATTTGATTACATGGGACCTTTTCCTTCCTCTAATGGGTATACACATATTTTGGTTGCTATTGATTATGTTACTAAATGGGTAGAAGCTATTCCAACTAGTAGTGCTGATCACAACACCTCTGTTAAAATGCTTAAGGAAGTTATTTTCCCAAGGTTTGGAGTCCCTAGATATTTAATGACTGATGGTGGTTCACACTTTATTCATGGTGTTTTTTGTAAAATGCTTGCCAAGTATGATGTTAACCTTAGAATTGCATCACCCTATCATCCTCAGTCTAGTGGTCAAGTTGAACTTAGCAATAGAGAAATAAAGTTAATTTTGCAAAATACTATCAATAGGTCCAGGAAGAATTGGTCTAAGAAATTAGTTGATGCACTTTGGGCTTATAGAACAACATATAAAAATCCTATGGGTATGTATCCTTATAAAATGGTTTATGGAAAAGCTTGTCATTTGCCTCTTGAGTTAGAACATAAAGCATTTTGGGCAGTGAAAGAGCTCAACTATGATTTCAAACTTGCTGGTGAAAAGAGGTTATTTGATATAAGCTCATTAGATGAATGGAGAACCCAAGCATATGAAAATGCAAAGTTATTCAAAGAGAAAGTTAAAAGATGGCATGACAAAAGAATCCAAAAGCGTGAGTTTAAAGTCAGAGAATATGTTCCTTTGTACAACTCTCGTTTTGGATTTTTTGCAGGAAAGCTCCTCTCAAAATGGGAAGGCCCATATGTCATCGAGGAGGTTTACCGGTCTGGAGCCATCAAAAATAAATAATTCTGAAGGTACTAACCCGAAGGTTGTCAATGGATAACAAATAAAGCATTATATATCAGGTACGCCTATTAATGTTGAAAGTAATATTATCCAAACTTTGACACCGGAAGAACACATATAAGTGTCCTTCCAGAACACTCCAGAATCATGAAAATAAGGAGGTACGTGATACGGTAAGTAAACGGACTCCGAAAAATCCGCAAAAATATTTTTTATTAGTTTTGGGATATTTTAGAATTTTGGAAATAAAGAAACTTCCAGGAAGCGTCCCCTGGTGGGCACAAGACACCAGGGCGCGCCAGGCAAACCTGGCGCGCCCAGGTGGTTTGTGCCCACCTGGGACACCTTCCGTACTCCTTTTTCTTCCATGTACTTGTCCTCCAAGATAAAAAATCTATATATACTTCCCGAACCTGTTAACCACCGTATCGCAGAGAAAATCCTATGTTCTCTTTTCTTGCTGTTTTTGGTCAGATTCATCAAGCTTGGCATCATGTCTTCCCACTCCTCCAACCTCATGGAAGAAGATGCTTGGCTGATGAAGATCGAGACGAAGAGGGAGGAGCCTACGGACGTCATCAAGGGAGACAAGGGCAAGGAAGCTACCGTAGATCCATCCCCGGTGGCAACACAAGCACCGTTGGCCGAGGAGGAGGAAGATATCCTTAAACCCTACCTTACTCACCTTACTCCTGTTGAGATTGAAGCTTTTCGCGTCATTGAAATAGTTTGCATACAAAATAAGTATCTCACTCGCGAAAATATTCTGCATCAAGAGCATATCACCTATCTTCGGAGCGTCATCCGTCGGTTGGAGAATCTCTTGATCCTTAAGGATAGGATCGT
The DNA here is from genome assembly GCF_018294505.1 of Triticum aestivum. Lineage (NCBI taxonomy): Eukaryota > Viridiplantae > Streptophyta > Magnoliopsida > Poales > Poaceae > Triticum > Triticum aestivum. The sequence goes on along the minus strand of NC_057799.1, from coordinate 488,123,448 downwards.
TTCATCACCACCACCATCCTCTTCACCACCAAAGGAGAACTGAGTATTGGGTATGGGCACTCCCCTTGGCTTCCGCCAAGCTTGGGGGAGGTGCCCCGGTATCATATCATCCCACTATCCTTTTGCTTTCACTTATCTTAGTGCGATCTTTTTGCTTTAGATGAAATAAAGTTTAGTTCGATCCTTTCTTCTTTGAGAGTTTGCTTAGTGATCTATCATTGTAATCGTGTGCAAGTTATATAATAAAGTTTAGTTCGAGTTTTTGCTTTCTTTACTTTCATGTTGCAAATAAAGAAAGTAAAAGAGAAAGGAAATAAATCAACAAAATCATATACTAATCCTATGGTAGGTGATAACACCACATAAGGAAAAGTATAAGTAGGAAATTTTGTTAGAGATTGACAAACATAACATTAGTCAATGATGCAACTCATGAAAGAATTAATAAGGGAAGAGAAGATTCACATATAAATATACTATCCTAGAAATCTTTTGTGATTGTGAACCCTCATCAAAATATTATATGCCAAAATTGTTGACGTTGGACAAGGAAGACAACTTAATGGTTTATGTTTGTTTATATTCACATAGAAGTCAAATTTTCATAGATCCTTCAACATGTGGTGCTTGCCCCTATCTTTGCTAGCCAAAAATTCCGCACTAAGTAGAGATACTACTTGTGCATCCAAAAACCCTTAAACCCAAATATTTTTCAAGTGTCCACCATACCTACCTAAGGATTGAGCAAGATCCCTCAAGTAAGTTGTCATCGGTGCAAAAAGGCAATAAAAATTGCTTCTAAATACGTGAGATCATTTAGTGTAAGAGAAAATTACGCATTGTACGAACTTGGATGACAAAGAATAAAAGCGACAGACTGCATAATAAATGTTGTCATCTTAAGGTGCAATACAACGTGACGTTGTCTTGCACTAAGGGATTGGGCATGCAAACAAATAAGCGCATGGCAACCTCTGTTTCCCTTTGCGAAGGGCCTATCTTTTACTTTTATGTATTTACTTTTGTGCAAAGAGTCAAAGTTTTCCTTCTTTTCCTTTTTATTTTCTCTTTTGGCAAGCATCATGTGGTGAGGAAAGATCTAGGCACATATGTCCAGTTGAATATAGATGGCATGAGTTATTATTGTTGACATCACCCTTGAGGTGAGTATGTTGGGAGGTGAAACTTTAAGCCCCTATCTTTCTATGTGTCTAGTTGAAACGTTTTGCTCATGGGTACGAGGTGAGTGTTAGCAATCATAGAAGACTATATGATGGTTGAGTATGTGGACTTGCCTAAAGGCTCCGACACGTGAACCTTCCTGAAAAGACGATGAATTGTAGTTGCAAAGTTGACTGAGAACATAGTTTGTTGGTTTCTAATAGAGTTTTTGCTTTATACTTCGATTATGTGATGAACTGTTACTTATTCATGAGAAGTATATGATAAAAGTTCTATGGTAAAAGTCCTATGTTTAATTTTGTTGTTGTTATAATAATCAACATGATGCTTCTATGTCCGTATTTTGTTTTTGTCAACACCTCTCTCTCAAAGCATGTGGGCATGTTTTTCGATTTCGGTTTTCGCTTGAGAATAATCGAGGTCTAAGCTTGGGGGAGTTGATACGTCCATTTTGCATCATGTTTTCTTACTGTTATTTATAATGTTTTTATCCATAATAATGCTTTTTGGAGTAATTCTAATTCCTTTTCTCTCATAATTTACAAGGTACACACAAAGAGGGAGAATTCCGGCAGCTGGAAATCTGGACCTGAAAAAGCTACGTCAAGCTACCTATTCTGCACAACTCCAAATGAGATGAAACTTGACGGGGATTTTATGGAATATTTAAGAATTATTGGAGCCAATAACTACCAGAGGGGGGCCACCAGGTGGGCACAACCCACCTGGGCGCGCCAGGGCCCCCTGGCGTGACCTGGTGGGTTGTGGCCTCCTCGTCCCACCTCCGGTGCCCATCTTCTGGTATATAGGTCATTTTGACATAGAAAAAAATAAGGAGAAGGCTTTTGGGACGGAGCGCCGCCGTCTCGAGGCGGAACTTGGGCAGGAGCACTTTTGCCCTCCGGTAGAGCGATTCCGCCGGGGGAACTTCCCTCCCGGAGGGGGAAACCATCGTCATCATCATCACCAACAACTCTCCCATCTTGGGGAGGGCAATCTTCATCAACATCTTCAACAGCACCATCTCATCTCAAACCCTAGTTCATCTCGTGTATTCAATCTTGTTACCGAAACTATAGATTGGTGCTTGTGGGTGACTAGTAGTGTTGATTACATCTTGTAGTTGATTACTATATGGTTTATTTGGTGGAAGATTATATGTTCAAATCCAATATGCTATTTAATACCCCTCTGATCATGAGCATGTTTATCATTTGTGAGTAGTTACTTTTGTTCTTGAGGTCACGGGAGAAATCATGTTGCAAGTAATCATGTGAACTTGATATGTGTTCGATATTTTGATAGTATGTATGTTGTTATTCCCTTACTGGTGTCATGTGAACGTCGGCTACATGACACTTCACCATATTTGGGCCTAAGGGAATGCATTGTGGAGTAGCAATTAGATGATGGGTTGCGAGAGTGACAGAAGCTTAAACCCCAGTTTATGCGCTATTCCGTAAGGGACCGATTGGATCCTAGAGTTTAATGCTATGGTTAGAATTTATTCTTAATACTTTTCTCGTAGTAGGAGGTTTTTTCAAGTAAGAACAACACCTAAGCACCGGTCCACCCACATATCAAATTATCAAAGTAGTGAACACAAATCAAACCAACAGGATGAAAGTGATTAGATGAAATTCCCGTGTACCCTCAAGAACGCTTTGCTTATCATAAGAGACCGTTTTGGCATGTTCTTTGCCTCAAAAGGATTGGGCTACCTTGCTGCATACTTGTTACTATTATCGTTACTTGCCCGTTATATCTTGCTATCAAACTACTCGCTACTTACAATTTCAGCACTTGCAGACATTACCTTACTGAAAACTACTTGTCATTTCCTTCTGCTCCTCGTTGGGTTTGACACACTTACTTATCGAAAAGAGCTACAATTGATCCCCTATACTTTTGGGTCATTAGGCCCAGAGATACCTCTCCGAAACTCGGAGTGACAAATCCTAATCATGATCTATGCCAACCCAACAAACACCTTCGGAGACACCTGTAGAGCATCTTTATAATCACCCAGTTACGTTGTGATGTTTGATAGCACACAAGGTGTTCCTCTAGTATTCGGGAGTTGCAGAATCTCCTAGTCAGAGGAATATGTATAAGTCATGAAGAAAGCAATAGCAATATTACTTAACGATCATTATGCTAAGCTAACGGATGGGTCTTGTCCATCACATCATTCTCCTAATGATGTGATCCCATTCATTAAATGACAACTCATGTCAATGGTCAGGAAACTTAACCATCTTTGATTAACGAGCTAGTCTAGTAGAGGCATACTAGGGACACTTTGTTTTGTCTATGTATTCACACATGTATCAAGTTTCCGATTAATACAATTCTAGCATGAATAATAAACATTTATCTTGATATAAGGAAATATAAATAACAACTTTATTATTGCCTCTAGGGCATATTTCCTTCACTTAGCCTTGCCAACACTTGTCTTGAAGAACTGTGTAGGGGGGAGGCCGACAACAATGTTTCCAACTTGCATCTTTTGAGACTTGTTCTGAAATATACTTGAACAAACATTAGTCGCTTTAATAAAGTTGTCATATATCACCAAGAATCCACTAGGGGGGCAATGGATGCACTTTCACCAACTGCGAAGAGACCTGGGGTCACCGACACCCAACCGAATCACCTTGATTACCTGCTAGCAATGGAATTTTAGAGCTAACTTGTTGTAGGGTGGAACCCTAAGATGGATCTTTCACGACTTGGAGAGGAAATCCCACGAAGAACACGAAGAACACAAGAGAGGGGAAACACTCAATTCAACTAGATCCAATCACACATGTGCTAGATCCATGAACACAAAGAGAGATACATGATTCAAATCCAACACAAGAAGATACAAGAGGTAACTAGTTCATCCCAATCCTGTGAGGAAAGAGGTCTTGAATCCATGGAGGATCTTCCCTAGATGGGGTCTTGAATCCACTAGGGATCTTCCCACATGGAGGTCTTGGACTCCATGGGAGTAGAGGTAAGTGGATGACCAAAGCTCTATCTCAAATAAGCTAATCCTTTGCTAACCCTAACAAATGACCTAGGGACAGAATATATAGGTGGCTGGAGGTGAGGGACGAGTGGAGGGCAAAAGGGGCATTCCCCGACCAACTCGCAGGCAGGCCCGTGCGCACGGGCTAAGTCAGCCCCATGGGCATGGGGCTCCCGTGTGCACGGGGTCTTTTGAGGCCCATGCGCACGGGGTATCCAGGGACTCTCTGGATAGGCCACGCGCATGGGGTACAAAAGGGTCGTGCGCACGGGGTCTTCTAAACCGTGCTTCTTCTTCCTTCTGCTCGCCTCTGTCTTCCTTGCGGTCTTCCCGTCCTTCTCCTTGGACTTGGCGAGCTTCCTTCTTCCGTGCGTTCTCCTCGTGGATGGTGTAGTTGTACTCTTCCGCTTGGGCTCCTCCTCAAAGAATGTGTAGCTCCGCTCACACCCTATGTATGCACACAAGAGAGGGGTCAAGTAGTATACCATCCTCAAAGAGTACAAGTGGACACGTGTAAAGGAGATGATTGACCTTTGTATGCATGAAGTAGAATTCACACGTGCCACTTGGCGAACGAACACTTGGCATGCTGATGTCCGTAGGATGCTCCGCATCATCTCCCCCCTGGGAAAGATCCGACCTCGGATCGTAAACCTCATCACCATGGAAACGGTTGTCGTGGACGGACTTGTAGTTGGACGGAGTTGAAGACATGGTGCGATCCAAGTACTCCAAGGTGTCTCCGGAGTGGTATACATGCAAAAAGAGCAAACACAAGCAACACTCGGAAATACAATGGTTAGCGCACACAAGTTGTCCATCATGTAAGCATGAGTTCGTCCGAAAAGATAGTTCATGGCATGGAACAAGATGCTTATCCAAATGATATAGAGTGATATGTAATGCATTCATGGGAGCAAATTCATTTGTTGTGCACACAAGGGTGTGGCAATTGTTATGGTGCACAAAGTTGCAAATTCTACCATTGTGCAAAATGATGTCATAGAGAGATGGTATATCAAGAGCATGAACATGGCAATGGATGCTCAATATTATTATGTTATCATGCAATTGGTGGTAGGCAATGTGATTATTATGTATGTATATGCCATCAAGGAAGATCACAACAAATTTGATAAGAAAGTGCACAAGCTCATATATCATGGATGACAGAGAAATACAAGATGCAACAAGGCAATCATAATGCAAGCCAATCCATGCATAAGATGCATTTTTTTATGTGTGTTGTTGTACCATGGCTTGATGTCGTGGCAAGAGTGGTGGTCCATACGGTCAATCTCCAATGTCGCGTCTCAATCCAATAGATGTATATCATGTAGACAAGAAGGAGCAAACAACAATGAAAGTATGGCCCATCAAATATGTGTATGTGAGGATGGCTCACAAGGAAGGAATTCACCTTTACGAGGAAGTAGAAAATGTTGGTGTCGCGCATCATGTATGCCTTCGCATGACCAATATGTTTCGTGATGGTACTGCCTTGTGAATCCTTCAAATTGAAAGAACATGACAAACACTCGGAAAAACAAATGAGGTTAGTGCAAATGCAACACCTATCATTCGTGTGGTGAAATACCCAACAAGTGTTTTCATCATTCTTATCATAAGAAAGGACAAGGGTACATGGCATAGTATGTAAGCATATGATGCTAGCACAACCATAGACATTAAGCTTAAATAAGCAAGCATGCATAAGGTATCCAAGTATCCATGATGAATAAGCATAGCAATTTGGCACTCAATACAAGGGGATATGAGAGATGCAACTAATGGAGACAAGAGACAATGATCAAGACAAATTAAGTGAGAGGCATGAACATATATGCTATCAACCCAATGAAATGAGCAATAATGGATCATGGGTGATGCAACCAAGCAAGTGATCATCATAAACAAGTCATGCAAGCTAGTAGTGCAAAGATGCAACATACTAGAGGTAATCATGGCAACCGTGTCATGTGTGCAAATAGTGGGCATATATGATTCACATGACATATCACAAACATGAAAACAAGATATGAGCAAAGTGTCATCATTGTATTGGCAAGAAGTCCTATGTAAATAGCAATGGAACATCATGACTCTCCCAACACAAGAATCAATAATAGCATGTGGCATGTATAGAACATGGCAATAGCAACAAGTATCTCCACCAAGCATGCAAATACACATAGGAGTAGCATAATGGTGCATTATGGGTAAATGCAAGCAAGGGTCACAATTGCATGGCAAAGCATATAAAGAGGCATAACATGCAAAGTGAACACGGGAGAATGAGCATAAGATGTCAAGTGGTAAATAGCCCATAGCCGTGTGAGAGGCAAGTAAAAGAGATGCACGTAGTCCTTGCGCAAAGGGAACGGTGGTAAGGATAATCCACGGGGTGCCAAATCACCGTTGCTCTCAAGAGCTTGTTTCGTCAACTCATGGGATTGTGAGGTTGACGAGTGTTCATAAGTACCTACACAAAACAAAAGCAAAGGGAAAATTGTGTGTGCGTGGTATATGTACACATCATCCATTATGATGCGCACGTGCAAGGGTTGGTTAGCACAAAATATCCAATGCTCAAATAAATGAGTTGCATGATAGAGAAACATGTCATCCATCATGAAAGGTTTGTTGTTATGTATAGCATAATGGGGACTCAAATTGTGTAATGCATCACTAGGAATATCTTGAGCATTGTCATGAATGGTATGCATATGGTGCACACAAGGAATGGAATCAGGCGATACATAATAATTTTCATGGCATGACATATGGGATGAATTGGGCAAATTTTGCAAAAGTAGCATAGAAATATCATCACAAGAGAAGCAAATACCAATAACATGTTGGGGAACGTAGTATTTCAAAAAAAATCCTACGATCACGCAAGATCTATCTAGGAGAAGCATATCAACGAGCGGGGAGAGTGTGTCCACGTACCCTCGTAGACCGAAAGCGGAAGCGTTTATCAACGCGGTTGATGTAGTCGTACGTCTTCACGATCCGACCGATCCTAGCACCGAACGTACGGCACCTCCGTGTTCAGCACACGTTCAGCCCGATGGCGTCCCTCGTACTCTTGATCCAGTTGAGGCCGAGGGAGAGTTTTGTCAGCACGACGACATGGCGACGGTGATGATGAAGTTACCGGCGCAGGGCTTCGCCTAAGCACTACGACGATATGACCGAGGTGTGTTTCTGTGGAGGGGGGCACCGCACACGGCTAAAAGATCAACTTGTGTGTCTATGGGGTGCCCCTTGGCCATGCATATAAAGGAGGGGAGGGAAGAGGTGGCTGGCCCTAGGGGGCGCGCCAGGTGTGGGGAATCCTACTAGGATTCCCCAGTCCAAGTAGGATTCCCCTCCTCTTTCCTATTCCTAGTAGGAGGAGGGAAGGAGGAGGAGCAGAGAAGGAAAGGGCCCCCCCAACCCTAGTCCAATTCGGTTTGGGCTAGGGGGCGCGCCACTCCCTGGCTGGCCTCCTCTCTTCCGCCACTAGGCCTATGAGGCCCAATAACTTCCCCCCCCCGGGGGGGGGGGGGGTTCGGTAACCCTCGGTACTCCGAAACTCATCTGAAACGACCCAAACCATTCCGGTGTCCGAATGTAACCTTCCAATGCATGAATCTTTATGTCTCGACCATTTCGAGACTCCTCATCACGTCTGTGATCTCATCCGGGACTCCAAACAACCTTCGGTCATCAAATCACATAAACTCATAATACAAATCGTCATCGAACGTTAAGCGTGCGGACTCTGTGGGTTCGAGAACTATGTAAACATGACTGAGACACATCTCCGGTCAATAACCAATAGCGGAACCTGGATGTTCATATTGGCTCCTACATATTCTACGAAGATCTTTATCGGTCAAACCGCATAACAACATACGTTGTTCCCATTGTCATTGGTATGTTACTTGCCCGAGATTCGATCGTCGGTATCATCATACCTAGTTCAATCTCGTTACCGGCAAGTCTTTTTACTCGTTCCATAATGCATCATCCCGCAACTAACTCATTAGTTACATTGCTTGCAAGTCTTATAGTGATGAGCATTACCGAGAGGGCCCAGAGATACCTATCCGACAATCGGAGTGACAAATCCTAATCTCAATCTATGCCAACTCAACAAACACCATCAGAGACACGTGTAGAGCATCTTTATAATCACCCAGTTACGTTGTGACATTAGATAGCACACTAAGTGTTCCTCCGGTATTCGGGAGTTGCATAATCTCATAGTCATAGGAACATGTATAAGTCATGAAGAAAGCAATAGCAATAAACTAAACGATCATAGTGCTAAGCTAACGGATGGGTCTTGTCCATCATATCATTCTCTAATGATGTGATCCCGTTCATCAAATGACAACACATGTCTATGGCTAGGAAACTTCACCATCTTTGATTAACGAGCTAGTTTAGTATAGGCATACTAGGGACACTATGTTTGTCTATGTATTCACACATGTACTAAGTTTCCGGTTAATACAATTCTAGCATGAATAATAAACATTTATCATGATATAAGGAAATATAAATAACAACTTTATTATTGCCTCTAGGGCATATTTCCTTCAGTCTCCCACTTGCACTAGAGTCAATAATATAGATTACATAGTAATGATTCTAACACCCATGGAGTCTTGGTGTTGATCATGTTTTGCTCGTGAGAGAGGCTTAGTCAACGGGTCTGCAACATTCAGATCTGTATGTATCTTGCAAATCTCTATGTATCCCTCGTTGACTTGATCGCGGATGGAATTGAAGCATCTCTTGATGTGCTTGGTTCTCTTGTGAAATCTGGATTCCTTTGCCAAGGCAATTGCACCAGTATTATCACAAAAGATTTTCATTGGACCCAATGCACTAGGTATGACACCTAGATCGGATATGAACTCCTTCATCTAGACTCCTTCATTTGCTGCTTCCGAAGTAGCTATGTACTCCACTTCACACGTAGATCCCGCCACGACGCTTTGCTTAGAACTGCACCAACTGACAGCTCCACCGTTCAATATAAATACGTATCCGGTTTGTGACTTAGAGTCATCCGGATCAGTGTCGAAGCTTGCATCGACGTAGCCATTTACAACGAGCTCTTTGTCACCTCCATAAACGTGAAACATATCCTTAGTCCTTTTCAGGTATTTTAGGATGTTCTTGACCATTATCCAGTGATCCACTCCTGGATTACTTTGGTACCTCCCTGCTAAACTAATAGCAAGGTACACATCAGGTCCGGTACACAGCATTGCATACATGATAGAACCTATGGCTGAAGCATAGGGAATGACTTTCATTTTCTCTCTATCTTCTACAGTGGTCGGGCATTGAGTCTGACTCAACATCACACCTTGTAACACAGGCAAGAACCCTTTCTTTGCTTGATCCATTTTGAACTTTTTCAAAACTTTATCAAGGTATGTGCTTTGTGAAAGTCCAATTAAGCGTCTTGATCTATCTCTATAGATCTTGATGCCCAATATGTAAGCAGCTTCACCGAGGTCTTTCATAGAAAAACTTTTATTCAAGTATCCCTTTATGCTATCCAGAAATTCTATATCATTTCCAGTCAACAATATGTCATCCACATATAGTATTAGAAATGCTACAGAGCTCCCACTCACTTTCTTGTAAATACAGGCTTCTCCAAAAGTCTGTATAAAACCATATGCTTTGATCACACTATCAAAACGTTTATTCCAACTCCGAGAGGCTTGCACCAGTCCATAAATGGATCGCTGGAGCTTGCACACTTTGTTAGCACCCTTTAGATCGACAAAACCTTCTGGTTGCATCATATACAACTCTTCTTCTAGAAATCCATTTAGGAATGCAGTTTCGACGTCCATTTGCCAAATTTCATAATCATAAAATGCGGCAATTGCTAACATGATTCGGACAGACTTAAGCATCGCTACAGGTGAAAAGGTCTCATCGCAGTCAACTCCTTGAACTTGTCGAAAACCTTTCGCAACAAGTCGAGCTTTGTAGATAGTAACATTACCATCAGCGTTAGTCTTCTTCTTGAAGATCCATTTATTCTCTATGGCTTGCCAATCATCGGGCAAGTCAACCAAAGTCCACACTTTGTTCTCATACATGGATCCCATCTCAGATTTCATGGCCTCAAGCCATTTCGCGGAATCTGGGCTCATCATCGCTTCCTCATAGTTCGTAGGTTCGTCATGGTCAAGTAACATGACCTCCAGAACAGGATTACTATACCACTCTGGTGCGGATCTTACTCTGGTTGACCTACGAGGTTCGGTAGTAACTTGATCAGAAGCTTCGTGATCATCATCATTAGCTTCCTCACTAATTGATGTAGGAATCACTGGAACTGATTTCTGTGATGAACTCTTTCCAATGAGGGAGTAGGTACAATTACCTCATCAAGTTCTACTTTCCTCCCACTCACTTCTTTCGAGAGAAACTCCTTCTCAAGAAAGGATCCATTCTTAGCAACGAATATCTTGCCTTCGGATCTGTGATAGAAGGTGTACCCAACAGTCTCCTTTGGGTATCCTATGAAGACACATTTCTCCGATTTGGGTTCGAGCTTATTAGGTTGAAGCTTTTTCACATAAGCATCGCAGCCCCAAACTTTAAGAAATGACAACTTGGGTTTCTTGCCAAACCACAGTTCATATGGTGTCGTATCAACGGATTTAGATGGTGCCCTATTTAACATGAATGCAGCCGTCTCTAAAGCATAACCCCAAAATGATGGCGGTAAATCAGTAAGAGACATCATAGGTCGCACCATATCTAATAAAGTGCGGTTACGACGTTCGGACACACCAGTACGCTGTGGTGTTCCGGGTGGCGTGAATTGTGAAACTATTCCGCATTGTTTCAAATGAAGACCAAACTCATAACTCAAATATTCACCTCCACGATCAGATCATAGAAACTTTATTTTCTTGTTATGATGATTTTCCACTTCACTCTGAAATTCTTAGAACTTTTCAAATGTTTCAGACTTATGTTTCATCAAGTAGATATACCCATATCTGCTCAAATCATCTGTGAGGGTCAGAAAATAACGATACCCGCCGCGAGCCTCAACACTCATTGCACCACATTGATGATGTTTGCTAAGACTACGTCGGTGTTTCCCCCAAGAGGAGAGGATGATGTAGCACAGCAACGGTAGGTATTTCCTTCAGTAATGAAACCAAGGTATCGAACCAGTAGGAGAACCAAGCAACAAAACGTAAACACCCCCTGCACACAAATAACAGCCACTCGCAACCCGACGTGTTAAAGGGGTTGTCAATCCCTTTTGGGTAATGGCGCCAGAAGGCACGATGACGGGAGAAAATTATAATAGATTAAAATAATAGATCGCAAATAAAATAAACTGCAGCAAGATATTTTTGTATTTTTAGTTTAATAGATCTGAATAAAAACGCAAAGGAAAAGTAGATCGCAAGGCAAATATATGAGAAAGGAGACCCGGGGGCCGTAGGTTTCACTAGTGGCTTCTCTCGAGAAAAATAGCAAACGGTGGGTAAACCAATTACTGTTGGGCAATTGATAGAACTTCAAATAATCATGATGATATCCAGGCAATGATCATTACATAGGCATCACGTCCAAGATTAGTATACCGGCTCCTGCCTGCATCTACTACTATTACTCCACACATCGACCGCGATCCAGCATGCATCTAGTGTATTAAGTTCATGGAAAAACGGAGTAATGCAATAAGAACGATGACATGATGTAGAAAAGATCCATTTATCTATATGGCGGTAGATATATATATCTCGTCTTTTTATCCTTAGTAGCAACGATACATACGTGTCGGTTCCCTTTCTGTCACTGGGATCAAGCACCGTAAGATCGAACCCACTACCAGGCACCTCTTCCCATTGCAAGATAAATAGATCAAGTTGGCCAAACAAAACCCAAATATCGGAGAAGAAATACGAGGCAATAAGAGCTCATGCATTTAAGAGATCAAATAAACTCAAATAACTTTCATGGATATAAAAAGATATAACTGATCATAAACTCGAAGTTCATCAGATCCCAACAAACACACCGCAAAAAGAGTTACATCATATGGATCTCCAAGAGACCATTGTATTGAGAATTCAGCGAGAGAGAGAGAAAGCCATCTAGCTACTAACTACGGACCCGAAGGTCTACAAAGAACTACTCACGCATCATCGGAGAGGGACCAATGGAAGTGGTGAACCCCTCCGTGATCGTGTCTAGATTGGATCTGGTGGTTCTGGACTCTGCGGCGGCTGGATGAATATTTCGTCGGCTCCCCTAGGGTTTGTGGATTTTTTGGGTATTTATAGAGCAAAGAGGTGGTCTGGGGGCACCCGTGGTGGGCACAACCCAACCCACCAGGGCGCGCCTGGGCCTCCTGGTGCGCCCTGGTGGGTTGTGCCCCCCTCGGGGCACCCCCCCCCCAGGTGCAACCAGGGCCCATTCCCTTCCTTCTGGCCCATAAAAAATCATCATGGAGTTTCCTGGCATTTGGACTCCATTTGATATTAATTTCATGTGATGTAAAAAACATGGAAAAAACAGCAACTGGCACTTGGCACTATGTCAATAGGTTAGTCCCAAAAAAAGATATAAAATGACTATAAAATATTATAAAACATCCAAGATTGATAATAAAACAACATGGAACAATCAAAAATTATAGATACGTTGGAGACGTATCAGCATCCCCAAGCTTAACTCCTACTCGTCCTCGAGTAGGTAAGTGATAAAAGCAGAATTTTTGATGTGGAGTGCTGTTCATCAAGTCATATCATATTCTTTTCTTTATAGCATGGACATTTGGACTTTTATGTGATTCAAAGCAATAGTCTAGTTTTGCCATGTCTTTCAAAATATCAATGCTAAAACAAGTTATCCCTAGCCCATCATGCTCAAACATTGATCCATTCATGAAACACACTCGAATATTAGCTACACCCAATACTTAAGTATGATCATATTGCCTCCTAGTTGGTGATTTTGTAAGAGAAAATGGAGACTCAAATTCAAAAATAAAAATTGCATAAAGTAAAAGAAAGGCCCTTCGCAGAGGGAAGTAGGGATTTGTAGAGGTGCCAGAGCTCAAAGCGAAAAAATTTGAGATAAAAACATTCTGGGAGGTGTATCCATCCCACCAACGAAAACGACGTAGAGCTACGAACACTTTCCATGCTAGATATGCCATAGGCGGTTCCCAAACAGAAAATAAAGTTTATTCCTTTTTCCACCATTCTTTCACATTCCATGGCTAGCCGTATCCACGGGTGCCTTCCATACCAACACTTTCCAAGGAATTTATTATTTGACAACATAAAGTAAATTCATTTTTGCATTTCGGGACTGGGAATCCCTAAAACCTTTGCCTTACTCTCGTGCAATGACAAGTGAATAAACACTCATCGTGAGAATAACACATCCAGCATGGAAAATATTAGCCATCTGTTAACGTTCCGCGAGCGAAACAAATACACAAAAGAGAAGTTTATTTTGAAAATTAGAGATGGCACATACAAATTTGCTTAGAATGGCAAAAGAATACCGCATATAGGTGGATATAGTGGACTCATGTGGCAAAACTGGTTTAAAGGATTTTGGATGCACAAGTAGAGATCATACTTGGTGCAAAATGAAGGCTAGCAAAAAGATTGAGAAGCGACCAACCAAGAAACGAATAATCTCATAAGCAAGCATTAAGCATAATTAACACCGAATAATGTCCCACAAGTAGGATATAATTTTCATTGCATGATTATTGACTTTCGTGCATGCATAGGGAATCACAAACCTTAACACCAATATTCTTACTAGAGCATAATTACTCATCAACATAACTCACATATCACATCATCATATCTCAAAACTATTACTAAGAATCAAGTTTATTTTGTCCAATGATCTTCATGACATTTTTTTACTTTATCCTTCTTGGATATCTATCACTTTGGGACTAATTTTCATGTGTTGCTTTTCATAAGCTCAAACAAATATAAGTGAAGATCATGAGCATAACAAATTTTCTTTCTCTCAAAATAATTTAAGTGAAGCAAGAGAGAATTCTTTAAAATTTTACTAACTCTCAAATAAATCTAAGTGAAGCAAGAGAGCATTTCTTCAAAAATACTAAGCACACCGTGCTCAAAAAGATATAAGTGAAGCACCAGAGCAAGTCCTAGCTCATAAAAGATTTAAGTGAAGCAGAGCGAGCAATTCTAGCAAGTCATGATATAATTTTGGCTCTCTCAAATAAGTGTGTCCAGAAAGGATTGATGACTTAAAACACAAAATAAAACAAGCAAAGACACATATCATACAAGACGCTCCAAGCAAAACACATATCATGTGACGAATAAAAATATAGCCTTGAGTAAAATAACGATAGTTGTTGGAAGAAAGCGGGGATGCCACTCGGGGGCATACCCAAGCTTAGTTGGTTGCTCATTCTTGGATAAAAGCTTGGGATGCCTGGGCATCCCCAAGCTTAGGCTCTTACATCCTTCCTTCATCCATCGTAAGATAACCCAAAACTTGTAAACTTCAATCACACAAAACTCAACAAAACCTTTGTGAGATCCGTTAGTATAAGAAAGCAAACCACTACTATAAGTGTTGTATCAAACCAATTCATATTTTGTTTTTGTATTATATCTACTGTATTCCAACTTTTCTATGGCAAAAACTAATCAAACAAAACCATAAAGCCATCAAAATAAGCACACAACACAAAGAAAACAGAATCTGTCAAAACAGAACAGTCTGTAGTAATCTGACTTTGGAGAATACTTATGGAACTCCAAAACTTCTACCAAATTAGGACGACCAGGCTAATTTGTATATTAAGCTTCTGCAAAAATAATCAGGGGGAAATCTCTTTTCTGTGATTTATGAAAATTATTTTTGTGAGCATAAAGTTTCTGTCTTTTTCAGCAAGATCAAACAACTATCACCCAAGAAGATCCTAAAGGCTTTACTTGGAACAAACACTAATTAAAACACAAAAAACACAATCATACCAGAGGCATAATTGTGTAAACATTCAAGAACAGAAAGAAAAAATCAAAAATAAATTTTATTCATCGGGTTGCCTCCCAACAAGCGCTATAGTTTTACGCCCTTAGCTAGGCATAAGATTTTATTGATGCTCACATGAAAGATAATAATTGAAACATAAAGAGATCATCATAAAACATGTGACAAACACATTTAAGTCTAACATACTTCCTATGCATAGGCATTTTATAAGCAAACAAATTATCAAGACAAGCAAAAATTAGCATATGAAAGGAAGAAGAAACAAACAATAGCAATCTCAACATAACGAGAGGCGATTTAGTAACATGAAAATTTCTACAACCATATTTTCCTCTCTCATAATAATTATATGTAGGATCATAATCAAATTCAATAATATAACTATCATATAAAATTTTCTCTTTATGATCCACATGCATGCAAAGTTGACACTCTTCCAAAATAGTGGGATTATTTTTAGCTAAAGTTGACACTCTTCCAAACCCACTTTAAATATTATCGCAAACATATTCATCATGAGGCTTAAATAAATTTTCAAGATCATAAGAAACATTATCACCCCAATCATGATCATTGCAATAAGTAACGGACATGACAAAACAAGCAACCCCAAGCTTGGGGTTTTGCATATTATTAGCACAATTGACATTAATAGAATTTATAGTAAAATCATTGCAATCATGCTTTTCATTCAAGGAGATATCATGAATCACTTCATAAATTTCTTCATCACAATTCTTAGATTCACGAATCTCGAGCAAAACTTCATAAAGATAATCTAGTGCACTCAACTCACTAGCAATTGGATCATCATAATTGGATCTCTTAAAAAGATTAGCAAGTGGATGAGGATCCATATCAATATATTATTAGCAAGCAAAGATGCAAGCAAATAGAAGGCACATGGCAACACAAGCAAACATGAGATCTGACGAGAAAACGGCGAACGAAAAAGAAGGCGAATAAAACAGCAAATTTTTTGTGAAGTGGGGAAGAGGAAAGTGAGAGGCAAATGGCAAATAATGTAAATTGCGAGGATATGAGATTTGTGATTAGGAACCTGGTTATGTTGAAGATCCTCCCCGGCAACGGCGCCAGAAATTCCCTTGATTATGTTTGCTAAGACTACGTCGGTGTTTCCCCCAAGAGGAGAGGATGATGTAGCACAGCAACGGTAGGTATTTCCCTCAGTAATGAAACCAAGGTATCGAACCAGTAGGAGAACCAAGCAACAAAACATAAACAGCCCCTGCACACAAATAACAGCCACTCGCAACCCGACGTGTTAAAGGGGTTGTCAATCCCTTTCGGGTAACGGCGCCAGAAGGCACGATGACGGGAGAAAATTATAATAGATTGAAATAATATATCGCAAATAAAATAAAGTGCAGCAAGATATTTTTGTATTTTTAGTTTAATAGATCTGAATAAAAACGCAAAGGAAAAGTAGATCGCAAGGCAAATATATGAGAAAGGAGACCCGGGGGCCATAGGTTTCACTAGTGGCTTCTCTCGAGAAAAATAGCAAACGGTGGGTAAACAAATTACTGTTGGGAAATTGATAGAACTTCAAATAATCATGACGATATCCAGGCAATGATCATTACATAGGCATCACATCCAAGATTAGTAGACCGACTCCTGCCTGCATCTACTACTATTACTCCACACATCGACCGCTATCCAGCATGCATCTAGTGTATTAAGTTCATGGAAAAACAGAGTACTGCAATAAGAACGATGACATGATGTAGACAAGAGTCGTTTATCTATATGGTGGTAGATATAGATCTCGTCTTTTTATCCTTAGTAGCAACGATACATACGTGTCGGTTCCCTTTCTGTCACTGGGATCAAGCACCGTAAGATCGAACGCACTACTGGGCACCTCTTCCCATTGCAAGATAAATAGATCAAGTTGGCCAAACAAAACCCAAATATCAGAGAAGAAATATGAGGCTATAAGAGATCATGCATATAAGAGATCAAAGGAAGTCAAATAACTTTCATGGATATAAAAATATATAACTGATCATAAACTCGAAGTTCATCACATCCCAACAAACACGCCACAAAAAGAGTTACATCATATGGATCTCCAAGAGACCATTGTATTGAGAATTCAGCGAGAGAGAGAAAGCCATCTAGCTACTAACTACGGACCCGAAGGTCTACAAAGAACTACTCACACATCATCGGAGAGGGGCCAATGGAAGTGGTGAACCCCTCCGTGATGGTGTCTAGATTGGATCTGGTGGTTCTGGACTCTGCGGCGGCTGGATGAATATTTCGTCGACTCCCGTGGGGTTTGTGGATTTTTGGGGTATTTATAGAGCAAAGAGGCGGTCTGGGGGGCACCCGAGGTGGGCACAACCCGCCAGGGCGCGCCTGTGCCTCCTAGCGCGCCCTGGTGGGCAGTGCCCCCCTCGGGGCAGCCCCCAGGTGCAACCAGGGCCCATTGCCTTCCTTCTGACCCATAAAAAATCATCATGGAGTTTCGTGGCATTTGGACTCCGTTTGATATTGATTTCCTGCGATGTAAAAACATGGAAAAAAATAGCAGCTTGCACTTGGCACTATGTCAATAGATTAGTCCCAAAAAATGATATAAAATGACTATAAAATGATTATAAAACATCCAAGATTGATAATAAAACAGGATGGAACAATCAAAAATTATAGAGACGTTGGAGACGTATCACACATACATCAGTATGTATTATTTCCAATAAGTTTGTTGCTCGCTCCATAGTTCCGGAGAATGGAGTTTTAGTCATCTTGCCCATGAGGCATGGTTCGCAAGCATCAAGTGATTCATAGTCAAGTGATTCCAAAAGCCCATCAGCATGGAGTTTCTTCATGCTCTTTACACCAATATGACCTAAACGGCAGTGCCACAAATAAGTTGAACTATCATTATTGAACTTATATCTTTTGGCTTCAATACTGTGAATATGTGTATCACTAATATCGAGATTCAACAAAAATAGACCACTCATCAAGGGTGCATGACCATAAAAGATATTACTCATATAAATAGAACAACCATTATTTTCTGATTTAAATGAATAACCGTCTCGCATCAAACAAGATCCAGATATAATGTTCATGCTTAACGCTGGCACCAAATAACAATTATTCAGGTCTAAAACTAACCCCGAAGGTAGATGTAGAGGTACCGTGCCGACGGCGATCACATCGACTTTGGGACCATTTCCCACGTGCATCGTCACCTCGTCCTTAGCCAATCTTTGCTTAATCCGTAGCCCCTGTTTCGAGTTGCAAATATGAGCAACAGAACCAGTATCAAATACCCAGGCGCTACTACGAGCATTAGTAAGGTACACGTCAATAACATGTATATCAAATATACCTTTCGCTTTGCCATCCTTCTTATCCGCCAAATACTTGGGGCAGTTCCGCTTCCAGTGACCAGTCCCTTTGCAGTAGAAGCACTCAGTCTCAGGCTTAGGTCCAGACTTGGGTTTCTTCACTTGAGCAGCAACTTACTTGCCATTCTTTTTGAAGTTCCCCTTCTTCCCTTTGCCCTTTTTCTTGAAACTAGTGGTCTTGTTAACCATCAACACTTGATGCTCCTTCTTGATTTCTACCTCCGCAGCCTTTAGCATCGCGAAGAGCTCAGGAATTGTCTTATCCATCCCTTGCATATTATACTTCATCATGAAGCTTTTGTAGCTTGGTGGCAGTGATTGAAGAACTCTGTCAATGACACTATCAACAGGAATATAAACTCCCAGTTGAGTCAACTATTGTGGTACCCAGACATTCTGAGTATATGTTCACTGACAGAACTATTCTCCTCCATTTTGCAGTTGTAGAACTTATTTGAGACTTCATATCTCTCAATCCGGGAATTTGCTTGAAATATTAACTTCAACTCCTAGAACATCTCATATGCACCATGACGTTCAAAATGTCATTGAAGTCCCGGTTCTAAGATGTAAAGGAGGGCACACTGAACTATCGAGTAGTCATCAGCTTTGCTCTGCCAGGCATTCATAACGTCCGGCGTTGCTCCTGCAGCGGGTCTTGCACCTAGCGGTGCTTCCAGGACGTAATTCTGCTGTGCAGCAATGAGGATAATCCTCAAGTTACGGACCCAGTCCGTGTAGTTGCTACCATCATCTTTCAATTTAGCTTTCTCTAGGAACGCATTAAAATTCAAAGGAACAGTAGCACGGGCCATTGATCTAGAACAACATAGACATGCAAAATACTATTAGGTACTAAGTTCATGATAAATTAAAGTTCAATTAATCATGTTACTTAACAACTCCCACTTAGATAGACATCACTCTAATCATCTAAGTGCTCACGTGATCCATATCAACTAAACCATGTCCGATCATCACGTGAGACGGAGTAGTTTTCAATGGTGAACATCACTATGTTGATCATATTTACTATATGATTCACGCTCGACCTTTCGGTCTCAGTGTTCCGAGGCCATATCTGCATATGCTAGGCTCGTCAAGTTTAACCCGAGTACTCTGCGTGTGCAAAACTGGCCTGCACCCGTTGTATGTGAACGTAGAGCTTATCACACCCGATCATCACGTGGTGTCCCGGCACGACGAACTATAGCAACAGTGCATACTCAGGGAGAACACTTGTACCTTGAAATTTAGTGAAAGATCATCTTATAATGCTACCGCCGAACTAAGCAAAATAAGATGCATAAAGGATAAACATCACATGCAATCAATATAAGTGATATGATATGGCCATCATCATCTTATGCCTTTGATCTCCATCTCCAAAGCACCGTCATGATCACCATCATCACCGGCTTGACACCTTGATCTCCATCGAAGCATCGTTGTCGTCTTGCCAACTATTGCTTCTACGACTATCGCTACCGCTTAGTGATAAAGTAAAGCAATTACATGGTGATTGCATTTCATACAATAAAGCGACAACCATAAGGCTCCTGCCAGTTGCCGATAACTTTTACAAAACATGATCATATCATACAACAATTTATATATCATCACGTCTTGACCATATCACATCACAGCAAGCCCTGCAAAAACAAGTTAGACGTCCTCTACTTTGTTTTTGCAAGTTTTACGTGGCTGCTACGAGCTTAGCAAGAACCGTTCTTACCTACGCATCAAAACCACAACGACTTTTCGTCAAGTGTGCTATTTGAACCTTCAACAAGGACCGGGCGTAGTCACACTTGATTCAACTAAAGTTGGAGAAACAGACACCCACTAGCCACATGTGTGCGAAGCACGGTGGTAGAACTATTCTCATGAACGCGGTCATGTAATGTTGGTCTGAGCCGCTTCATCCAACAGTACCGCCGAATCAAAGTATGACATGCTGGTAAGCAATATGACTATTATCGCCCACAACTCTTTGTGTTCTACTCGTGCATATAACATCTACACAGACCTGGCTCTGATACCACTCTTGGGGAACGTATTATTTCAAAAAAAATCCTACGATCACGCAAGATCTATCTAGGAGAAGCATATCAACGAGCGGGGAGAGTGTGTCCACGTACCCTCGTGGACCGAAAGCGGAAGAGTTTATCAACGCGGTTGATGTAGTCGTACGTCTTCACGATCCGACCGATCCTAGCACTGAACCTACGGCACCTCCGTGTTCAGCACACATTCAGCTTGATGACATCCCTCGTATTCTTGATCCAGTTGAGGCCGAGGGAGAGTTTCGTCAGCACGACGGCGTGGCGACGGTGATGATGAAGTTACCGGTGCAAGGCTTTGCCTAAGCACTACGACGATATGACCAAGGTGTGTTTCTGTGGAGGGGGGCACCGCACACGGCTAAAAGATCAACTTGTGTGTCTATGGGGTGCCTCCTGGCCACGTATATAAAGGAGGGGAGGGAAGAGGTGGCCGGCCCTAGGGGGCGCGCCAGGTGTGGGGAATCCTACTAGGACTCCCAAGTCCAAGTAGGATTCCCCTCCTCTTTCCTATTCCTAGTAGGAGAAGGAGGGAAGGAGGAGGAGGAAATGAGGAAAGGGGGCCCCCCCTCAACCCTAGTCCATTTCGGTTTGGGCTAGGGGGCACGCGCCACTCCCTGGCTGGCCTCCTCTCTTCCACCACTAGGCCCAATAACTTCCCGGGGGGGGGTTCCGGTAACCCCCGGTACTCTGAAACTCATCCGAAACGACCCGAACCATTCCGGTGTCCGAATGTAACCTTCCAATATATGAATCTTTATGTCTTGACCATTTCGAGACTCCTCGTCACGTCCGTGATCTCATCCGGGACTCCGAACAACCTTCGGTCATCAAATCACATAAACTCATAATACAATTCGTCATCGAACGTTAAGCGTGCGGACCCTACGGGTTCGAAAAATATGTAGACATGAACGAGACACATCTCTGGTCAATAACCAATAGCAGAACCTGGATGTTCATATTGGCTCCTACATATTCTACGAAGATCTTTATCGTTCAAACCGCATAACAACATACGTTGTTCCCTTTGTCATCGGTATGTTACTTGCCCGAGATTCGATCGTCGGTATAATCATACTTAGTTCAATCTCGTTACCGGAAAGTCTCTTTACTCGTTCCGTAATGCATCATCCCACAACTAACTCATTAGTTACATTGCTTGCAAGGCTTATAGTGATGAGCATTACCGAGAGGGCCCAGAGATACCTCTCCGACAATCCGAGTGACAAATCCTAATCTCGATCTATGCCAACTCAACAAACACCATCGGAGACACCTGTAGAGCATCTTTATAATCACCCAGTTACGTTGTGATGTTTGATAGCACACTAAGTGTTCCTCCGGTATTCGGGAGTTGCATAATCTCATAGTCAGAGGAACATGTATAAGTCATGAAGAAAGCAATACCAATAAACTAAACGATCATAGTGCTATGCTAACAGATGGGTCTTGTCCATCATATCATTCTCTAATGATGTGATCCCGTTCATCAAATGACAACACATGTCTATGGCTAGGAAACTTAACCATCTTTGATTAATGAGCTAGTCTAGTAGAGGAATACTAGGGACACTCTGTTTGTCTATGTATTCACACATGTACTAAGTTTCCGGTTAATACAATTCTAGTATGAATAATAAACATTTATCATGATATAAGGAAATATAAATAACAACTTTATTATTGCCTCTAGGGCATATGTCCTTCATAACCATGATCTCGTCACCTATGCCATAAGTGCAAATGGGATTTATTTTAATGGGGCATGCATAGTTACTATGTTGAGATTGGAATGATGCAATATGGGAGATCTCACTCATAGCATACGACAAGTTTAAGGGATTGTCAAACATGACATGACCGATAGAATTTTCACATGATATCCTATGGAGCATGGCATCAAAACTAGGCAATTCAACATGCTCATCATCATATTCATCATATATAGGTAAGTCATGACATGAGGAAGTCGCGCTAGCATGAAGAATGGTAATATGTGTGTCAACATCATGCAAGCAATCATTGTGAAGATAGTCCACTAGTGGGACAAGTGAAGCACCATCACTTATGTCACCTTTGGAGCATCGCTCATGTGTTGTAGGTGAGGTGTCGAAGACCAAGTTGTGGTCATCTTCATCATGATGGAACCATGTGGGGGTGCATCATCGTCCACCACAGCCATCATCGTCTCCATCGGAGGTATGGACTCGTTGAGGATAGGCATGTCGTCATGTAGGAGACCTAGCACCAAAGAAGGAACACACACTCGGAGTAGAGGTTAAGTCGTTAGAAATCATAGTGGCCTCACGTGCCGTCTCAACTACCTCACTCACTAAGTGTTGTGGCTCACTCACTCCCGGTAAGATCCTCTCACTCATATGGTTGGTGGAGTCACTCAAATGGCTCTCAACCTCACATAGGATGTGTGGCATAATCTCGTGTGTGGGGCTAGTGGTGGTCACACTCATCCTCTCATAGGAAATGCTCTCAGTGTCACATATGGTGGAGTCACTCATATCACTCATGGTGGGGTGGCTCTCCTCACATGGGAATTGGGGCATCTTGTTGTTGGGGAACGCGGTAATTTCAAAAAAAATCCTATGCACACGCAAGATCCATCTAGCTGATGCATAGCAATGAGAGAGGAGAGTGTTGTTCACGTACCCTCGTAGACCAAAAGCGGAAGCGTTATGACATCGCGGTTGATGTAGTCGTACGTCTTCATGATCCGACCGATCCTAGTACCGAAAGTACGGCACCTCCGCGATCTGCACACGTTCAGCTCGGTGACGTCCCACGAACTCTCGATCCAGCTGAGTGTCGAGGGAGAGCTTCGTCAGCACGATGGTGTGATGACGATGATGATGAAGTTACCGGTGCAGGGCTTCGCCTAAGCACTACGACGATATGACCGAGATGGATTATGGTGGAGGGGGGCACCGCACACGGCTAAGACAGTTGTCTGTTGTGCCTTTGGGGTGTCCCCTGCCCACGTATATAAAGGACGGAGGAGGAGGAGGCCGGCCCTAGAGGGGGCGCGCCAAGTGTGGGGAGTCCTACTAGGACTCCCAAGTCCTAGTAGGATTCCCCTTTTCCTTTCCGGAGTAGGAGAGAAGAAAGAGGGAAAGAGAGAGGGAGTAGGAAAGGGCAAGGGGGCACCACCCCCTTTCCCCTAGTCCAATTCGGACCCATGGGGGGGCGCGTGCCTCCTTCCCTTTGGCCTGCCTCCTCTATTCCCGTATGGCCCAATACTTCTCCCGGCGAATTCCCGTAACTCTCCGGTACTCCGAAAAATATCCGAATCACTCGGAACCTTTCCGATGTCCGAATATAGCCTTCCAATATATCGATCTTTACCTCTTGACCATTTTGAGACTCCTCGTCATGTCCCCGGTCTCATCCGGGACTCCGAACAAACTTCGGTCATCAAATCACATAACTCATAATACAAATCGTCATCGAACGTTAAGCGTGCGGACCCTATGGATTCGAGAACTATGTAGACATGACCGAAACACTTCTCTGGCCAATAACCAATAGTGGAACCTGGATGCTCATATTGGCTCCTACATATTCTCGAAGATCTTTATCGGTCAAACCGCATAACAACATACGTTGTTCCCTTTATCATCGCTATGTTACTTGCCCGAGATTCGATCGTCGGTATCTCAATACCTAGTTCAATCTCGTTACCGGCAAGTCTCTTTACTCGTTCTGTAGTGCATCATCCCGCAACTAAATCATTAGTCACATTGCTTGCAAGGTTTATAGTGATGTGCATTACCGAGAGGGCCCAGAGATACCTCTCCGATACACGGAGTGACAAATCCTAATCTCGATCTATGCCAACCCAACAAACACCATTGAAGACACCTATAGAGCATCTTTATAATCACCCAGTTACGTTGTGACGTTTGATAGCACACAAGGTGTTCCTTCAATATTCGGGAGTTGCATAATTTCATAGTCTGAGGAACATGTATAAGTCATGAAGAAAGCAGTAGCAATGAAACTGTAGCGATCATAATGCTAAGCTAACGGATGGGTCTTGTCCATCACATCATTCTCTAATGATGTGATCTCGTTCATCAAATGACAACGCATGTCTATGGTTGTAGGAGATATGCCCTAGAGGCAATAATAAATGATATTATTTATCTCCGAGTTCATGTTATGTTTATGTTCCATGCTATAACTGTTGTGGTTCCCGAGCCCGTATATCCATAAAGGCTCTGGGAAGAACCCATATGCACGTGTGGAATAATAAACGATAAATTGTATTCCTAGTCGTGCCTCTAAGACTAGCTCAAGTGTTGCATGATGATTATGTTTTCCCAATCATGGGCATGTCTATGCCAAGCAACTTTGAGGGCACAATGTCAGGAAGGACATTTGTGTTGAATCGACCCGAATTGATGTTATGCTATGAGATACATTTGTCACAAGTTAATGGTTTATAACACAGAGATAGTTAATGTTTGCATAATTCCTTAGACCATGAGAGTATCGAGTTTCTTCATGCTTGCTTCATGAACTTTGGGGTTTGTTAAACGTCATCCGTAACTGGATGGCTATTACGGCGGCTTACGGGTTCATGGGAAAGTGTTAAGTAACTTGATAGCTCGAGATTGGGATTTGCTCCTCCGACGATGGAGAGATATACTCGGGCCCTCTCGGTGTTACGGTATCCATCATCGTCTGGCCAGACACTTTGTGATTTGATCACGGGGATGCCGGAACACGATAACGAGAAAAGAGAACAATACCGGTAACGAGGTAACTAGCATAGTGGACAAGTTGTTGATCCACGGGAATGCCAACATGTCTCACCTCGGGTATTTGTAACATATCGCGAAGCAACAGGAATAGCTCACTGCAACTGGAGGTTCACTCGAATATTCATTCGTGTGGGTATAGGGGTCAATATGGGTGTCCACGGCTCCGATGTTGATCATTGATCGGAAGGGGTTCCGGGTCATGTCTATACTTCACCGAACCTATAGGGTCACACGCTTAAGGGTCATCTATCTGCTGAATACTAGACAAGGAGTCTGAGAGAAAATCACCGAAAAAGTTTCGGACAGCGGAAAAGTTCCGTAGAGAGAGGTCACCGGATGAGTTTCGGTGAAACCGAAAAAGTTGTTTCGGGGTATGCCATTAAGTCTTGGAGGGTGCCAGAATCATTCTGGAAACTTTTTGGAATTTTCAGAAATAAAAACCGAAAATGTTTCGGAGCTGCCGGTACCGCTTTGGCTGTTTTTCGCAGATGAAATTCACTAATCTGAAATTGTTTCAGAACGAATCCAAAATTATTTTAGTGGGTACTGGAATTATTCTAAGACCCACAGAAATATTTTCGGATTTAGTGGACGCGAAAAATTGTCTTCATGAATAGTGAAAACGCATTGTTGTTTGCTTTTCGCAGATGAAAATCACTAAACCAAAATTGTTTCGGAACGCGTTGAAAATTATTTTAGTGGGTACTGGAAATGTTCTGAGCCCACATAAATATTTTCAGTTCGAACGGACGCTGAAAAATGTCGTCATGAATAGTGAAAATGCTTTTTGCTTGGCTTCTTGGAGAAGCCACCTTGAGGGCCTTTTTGGTATTTCCCCCCTTGGCTTCTTGGAGAAGCCACCCTTGGGCTTGGCCTATAAATAGGGGTGGAGGGGGCTGCCTAAAGGATCATCCCTTCTCACATACAAGTGCCATGCATGATCTGGCTTCTCGCTCCCTCCCAGCGAAATAGTTTCGTAGAGCCGAAAGGCTGTCTGGGTTCCGGTGGGAACTAGTTCTGGACGGCGAAGCCCTGCCGGATAGATGACGCCGTATGTGTGCAACTCTGTAGAGACATCGTAGTTTCGGTCTTAGTTCGTGAGTGCCTCCCGAAGGGCTGTCCGTGTGACCGTCCGAGTTTCGAAGGTCCTCCCGAAGGGCTGTCCGAGTGACCGTTCGAGTTTCGAAGGTCCTCCCGAAGGGTTGTTTGAGGAGCAGATGAGGGTATACATCCTCCGGTTGGGAGGTTGTAAATCCTAGCTGCGGGGATCGGCACCGTCGATCGTCATCGACTCTACTTCCCGCTGCGCTACGAGTCGGTAACGAAAAAGATCAAACCTTGTATGCAGTCTCCATAGTGGTCCTGGGCTGGTGCGTAGGTCAGAAAATTTTTGTTTTCTGCTGCATTACCCTACAATGGTTAGGAAACTTAACCATCTTTTATTAACGAGCTAGTCAAGTAGAAGCATACAAGGGACACTCAGTTTTGTCTATGTATTCACACATGTATCAAGTTTTCGGTTAATATAATTCTAGCATGAATAATAAAAATTTATCATGATATAAGGAAATAAAATAATAACTTTATTATTGCCTCTAGGGCATATTTTCTTCACTCGTCATATGTGGGTGTTAGAGAGATGTAGGTGCAAATGTCTCCATGCTCAACTCCTATTGCCGCCTTGGTTGGAGGGATAGTCCCATGTTCAACCTCCTCATCCATAACGCCTTCAAAGATGAATGCCGTAGGAAGTGGCAAATCATCATGCTCCTCCGAGACCAAAGATAATGTCTCATGTGCGGTCTCGTAGCTTGACTCGGAATATGAGTCCCATTGGGGCGCCATCTTCATGTTGTTGAAGGGGTTTGCGCTCGTCGCCGTGGTCGAAGGGGATGGCCCTTGCTCGATCATCTTGTTGCCGTCTTGTATGAGGCCCATATAATGTGGCACCTCGTCGCTCGTCTCCATGACTAAAGGGAATTTCCTATGCTCGGCTATCTTCCTTAAGGGGCTTCCGAAGATGGAAGTGTTGCCCTCGCTTGTAGGTGGTCGCCTTCGACTTCATGATGTCGAAGTAGGCGTACTCGTGGGAAGTAGGCGAAGATGCCGTACATCCAAAGGTGAAGATGCCTTGATAACACTTGGCGAAGATGCCGAAGTAGTGGTGGTAGCCGTAGCTTGCTCTTGGAGGTGCTCGTCTCTCAGTCTTGTTTTGTGCTCATGAAGGTCGGCCGTAGCTTGATGTAGAGCTTTTTGGGACTTGTAGGTTTGCGTGTATCGAGCATCTTCATGATGATGGTGTCATTGTCGTTCTTGAGCTCGTAGTAGATGCCGTTCATCGTTGTCGTGCACATGATGCTTGGAGGTGACTTGCCCTGCATGACAATGTGGATCATGAATGTGATGATGGTCGTCATGGAGATGTGGACGTGGACGAATTGCACTTGCATCACTTGGGCGCTTCGAAGATTTGCTACTTGAGCGTCACCGGCTTGAAGATGGCAAAGGGGAAGAAGACTTGTAGTTGGCCACCATGTCTCGTACTTGATCCATGTGTTCGTCCAACTTGGTGTTGATGTAGTCCCTTTTCCATGCTTCATTTTGGTGAATGTCAATGGCAATCGCTCAATGCCTTGCATTGCTCGTTGTAGTCCGAAGAGTGGAGTTTTGATGACGTAATTGTTCACGTCGTCGTTGTTGTCGAAGACCAGAGATGAAATGCTTTGCCTATCCATCACAAAACTCGAGCAAATGTGAGTGGAAGAAAGGAAAGAACTAGACCAATGTACCTTATCCAATGTTGAAGATGGATCAGTGATCACTCAGTAATGTATCAAGGAAATAACACAATTGGTACCGGATCTTGTCAATTCTCACACCTACATAAATAAGGCTTATGGTGGAGTTTGGTGAGGATAGTGGCACAAAAATTTGATGCAAAATGTTAGCAAGAGTCAATAATGTTGGACAAGATTCACAAATTAGCAAGTGAAACAAGTAGACCAATAGCAATATGTGGCACATGGAAACACACACACGGGTAGATAAATGGGGTCGTGCAACCAAGGAACGAGCTCAAAATGTGGAATCCACGGAAAATGCTCTTGTTACACAACTCTATATATACGCTAGCACGATTGCTCGATAGGCGGATACGACACTTGTGCACAACCTATAAGAGACAAACATGCAACAGCTTCTATCCCAAGTATGCTATGTATGTAAGTTTCCCTGTGTGTCGCACACGATGATCCAAGATGATCAATATGCACTACTACAGGATGTTGCTAACGCGACACTGGGATCAGAGACCCTACGACGAAACTGTGTGCGATGCAATAACCGCAAACGGTGGTGTAAAATAACCGTCAAAAAAGGTGCAAACCGTTTGCGATGGAGGATGCATCAAACACGGTTCAGATTTTAGTTGTGTGTGCGATGCAGGGCATGTGGTTGATCCATACGAACTGTTTGCGATTAGACAGAACAACAAAAACGGGCAGCCATATCAATGTGTGTGCGATATACGACATACAGTTTGCTCTAATGAACTGTTTGCGATGATCGAGGTGAACACAAATGATTCGGCGTAACAAGATGTGTGTGATACCCGGCAAACACGCCGGTAATCAGAATTGTGTGTGATCATTATAGACAGCCCATACGGAATTTTTTTGTGAATTGTGCGCTCGTCAGGGCACACAGTTCAACAAACCAACCTATGGGCGATAATGTAGAAGATCTCTGTCAGATACTTATTACTAACCGTCTGCGATGAGATTGACAGGATAAACAGAGATAACAAATTAGTATGAGCGAACGGAAACAGAGATGTGTACAGTCTGCTTAATTTAGTCCTTCTTCTTCTTGTTGTTGTTGTTGGATGGCCCCGCGACATCGTCTTGGCGAGGACGCTTCTTGCTGCTAACGGTTGGCTTTTCATCGCCGGCGCTGTCGTCATCGTCGTTGCTGTCATCGTCCTCCTCCTCCTTGTTCGACCATTCCTCCTCATCATCATCGTCGTCCTCTTCTCCGTCCTCGGACGGCTCCACGTCCGTATGGTTGTCGTCTGACGACTCCAGAGGCGGCGTCCCTCCATGAACCGGATATAATCGAGGTCTGGGATCGACGTCGGACTCATGGAAGAGGAGCGGGATGATTCCGATGTTGACCTATCATCGGGCGCGAGACTGCTGGCCGAACTGTCATCCTCGCTGTCGCCCGACATGGCTGCAGAGTGTGTGCCAGTGTGTAGCGCGGCCTGCCGGGGACGATGAAGATGGTGGACACTTAAGTGGGGTATGCAGAGAAGAGGAAATGCCAATTGAAGCGGGGGTTGACTTATTATCTAACCCTGATATAATCAACCGCAATTATTTGTACCCAATCGCTCCAAATTCCCGGGATTGCGCAGGACTCCTATTGGCTGGTTTATTTTTTCAGGACAAAAAGAAGGAACGAGTTTTGGATTATGCACTAGTACCGGTACGAACGGAGTAAGACAGTTGGCAAGCAATACATTGAGCTCTTCTTATTGATAAAGCCAGTAATAATCAAACTACAAAGGAAAAGAAAAAAAGACAAAGGAAAATATTTGCATGAATCTTCGCGTAACATCAATGGATAAGACCTAGATGTGCATTACTTAGAGCACATCTAGATGTGCTTTAGCAATACTGTGAAACAAAACCCCTAATCATCATTGCAAACAGCGCATAGAACATGGCTAATGCGACGACCAGAACTACACATGCTAGTTCCTTCTTGTCTCTTGCTTTCATCTGTTGCCTGTGATTGATTCTTTCTTGCTTCATCGTATTGATT
The DNA here is from genome assembly GCF_018294505.1 of Triticum aestivum. Lineage (NCBI taxonomy): Eukaryota > Viridiplantae > Streptophyta > Magnoliopsida > Poales > Poaceae > Triticum > Triticum aestivum. The sequence goes on along the minus strand of NC_057799.1, from coordinate 488,093,129 downwards.
GTACATTCCAGATTAGCCAGTTTCTTCTTCAGCTTTATGTTATCTTCTGCGAGCTTGGTGGTAACACTCTGAGCCCTGCCATGCCATTCTTCATCCAGCCAGTTAACAAAGGCACAAGCCTCATATCCCTGCCAATGTTAAATAGTATTCAGGATGAGCGGTGGCATTAACTGAAGTAAAATGATGAACTTAGCACTAACCTCTACGGGGCAACTGAGAAACCTCCTGCCAATGTCGAATCCCTCCGTGCATGCACGTCGAGCGGGAGTGTGCCCGTGCACACAACTCAGCTTTTGGTACTTCTCGGTGGCGCAAAACTCGGAGTCGAACTTGTGTTGCGGGAGTCTGGAGTCATGCTCCGGATCCGGCGGCAGATCGCTTTCCTGGGGGGATGGGGTGTCATTGATATGTCTCCATCGTATCTATAATTTTTGATTGTTCCATGCCAATATTATACAACTTTCATATACTTTTGGCAACTTTTTATATTATTTTTGGGACTAACATATTGATCCAGTGCCCAGTGCCAGTTCCTGTTTGTTGCATGTTTTATGTTTCGCAGAAACCCCATATCAAACGGAATCCAAACGGGATAAAAACAGACGGAGAATATTTCTGGAATATTTGGAAAATATGGGAAGAAGAATCAACGCGAGACGGTGCCCGAGGGGGGCACGAGGCAGGGGGCGCGCCCCACCCCCTGGGCGCGCCCCTGACCCTCGTGAGCCCCCCGTAAGGCGGTTGCTGCTCTTCTTTGGCTGCAAGAAAGCTAATTTTCATAGAAAAATCTGGGTGAAGGTTTCAATCCAATTGGAGTTACGGATCTCCATATATATACGAAACGGTGAAAGGGCAGAAGCCAGGAGCGCAGAAACAGAGAGAGACAGAGAGACAGATCCAATCTCGAAGGGGCTCTCGCCCCTCCCATGCCATGGAGGCCAAGGACCAGAGGGGAAACCCTTCTCCCATCTAGGGAGGAGGTCAAGGAAGAAGAATAAGAAGGGTCCCCCTCTCCCCTTCTCTTCCGGTGGCGCCGGAACGCTGCCGTGGCCACCATCATCATCACCCCAATCTTCACCAACACCTCCGCCATCTTCACCAACATCTCCATCACCTTCCCCCCCTCTATCTATGGCGGTCCACTCTCCCGCAACCCGTTGTACCCTCTACTTGAACATGGTGCTTTATGCTTCACATTATTATCCAATGATGTGTTGCCATCCTATGATGTCTGAGTAGATTTTCGTTGTCCTATCGGTGGTTGATGAATTGCTATGATTGATTTAATTTGCTTGTGTTTATGTTGCTATCCTTTGGTGCCCATCATATGAGCGCGCGCGTGGATCACACCATAGGGTTAGTTGTATGTTGATAGGACTATGTATTGGAGGGCAAGAGTGACAGAAGTTTCAACCTAGCATAGAAATTGATGCATACGGGATTGAAGGGGGCCAATATATCTTAATGCTATGGTTGGGTTTTACCTTAATGAACGTTAGTAGTTGCAGATGCTTGCTAATAGTTCCAATCATAAGTGCATAGAATTCCAAGTCAGGGATGACATGCTAGCAGTGGCCTCTCCCACATAAAACTTGCTATCGGTCTAGTAAAGTAGTCAATTGCTTAGGGACAATTTCGCAAGTCCTACCACCAATTTTCCACACTCGCTATACTAACTTTATTGCTTCTTTATCTAAACAGCCCCTAGTTTTTATTTACGTGCTCTTTATTATCTTGCAAACCTATCCAACAACACCTACAAAGTACTTCTAGTTTCATACTTGTTCTAGGTGAAGCGAACGTTAAGCGTGCGTAGAGTTGTATCGGTGGTCGATAGAACTTGAGGGAATATTTGTTCTACCTTTAGCTCCTCGTTGGGTTTGACACTCTTACTTATCGAAAGAGGCTACAATTGATCCCGTATACTTGTGGGTTATCAAGACCTTTTTCTGGCGCCGTTGCCGGGGAGCAATAGCGTGGGGTGAATATTCTCGTGTGTGCTTGTTTGCTTTATCACTAAGTAATTTTTATTTGCTATTCTTAGTTGTTTTCTATCTTTAGTTATGGGTAGGAAACACAAAATACCAAAAAAATTAGTTGTACCTACTGAACTAGTGGTTGAAGAACCACTCAAAATCTATCACACTCCTGAAGCTTTTTACTTGGATCATCTTCGATCCCTAGGTGCTCATGCTGAAACCCCAACTAGCTTAGTTGAGGGAAAATCTTTAGATGAGCATGCTTGTTATGTGCGACACCGTATATCTCAAAAAGGGAAACTTTTACTGGATCAAATTCATCGTTTGCAATTCTATGCTTAGAATTTATGTGAAATATATGATGTTACTTGTTGTTCTGAAAACCCTAAGAAACACCTTCCCTACCAATGTGAGTCTAGTGATAATGGAATCGTATCTTCATATGCTAAGGGTGTTTATAATTACTATGATGTTCAACAAATTGAAGAATTTGTTGCTTTTAAGGGTGCTTATGAAATTGCTTCTTTGATTGAAACGTATGATGCTACTCTTTACAAATCTGAAAATTTTTCCATACTTAAATATTGTTACGATAATTATGCTTCTAGTGCCTATGTTAAACCATATATTGAGGACTCCCCGCTGTCCAAGAAGAGACTAATATTTTGCAGGAGTCTATGGAAGAAGAAATTGATGAAACTGTGAGCTCATTGGATGAAAAAGATGATGAGGAGAGCGAAGAACAAAAGGAGGAAGAGCGGATTAGCTACCCGTGCCCACCTTCTAATGAGAGTAACTCTTCAACTCATACATTGTTTAATTTCCATTCGCGTTTACCGAAGGATGATTGCTATGATGATTGCTATGATCCCTTGAATTCGTTTGAAATGCCCCTTTTCGATGAACTTGATGCTTGCTATGCTTGTGGCCAAGATGCCAATATGAATGATGCTTATGGAGATGAACTTGCTATAGTTCCTTATGTTAAACATGAAATTGTTGCTATTGCACCCACACATGATAGTCCTATTATCTTTTTGAATTCTCCAAACTACACTATATCGGAGAAGTTTGCACTTATTAAGGATTATATTGATGGGTTGCCTTTTACTGTTGCACATGATGATTTTTATGAATATAATATGCATGTGCTTGCTGCTCCTACTTGCAATTATTATTAGAGAGGAACTATATCTCCACCTCTCTATGTTTCCAACACGATAAAATTGCAAGAAATTGTTTATATTATGCATTGGCCTTTACTTTGTGTGCATAAATTGTTCTTTTATGACATGCCGATGCATAGGAAGAGAGTTAGGCTTCGTATTTGCTTGATATATGTTGCTTTGTGCTGACTACTAAATGCCAAATCATTGCTAATTAAAATTGGCTTTGATATACCTTGGGATCCGAGTGGATTCACTACTTGAGCACTATATGCCTAGCTTAATGGCTTTAAAGAAAGCGCTGCCAGGGAGACAACCCGGAAGTTTTAGAGAGCCATTTATTTCTGTTGTGTGCTTTTATATAGTTTAAAAACAAAAAATAAAGAGGGGAACCCAAAACTTTTCAAAAAGAAAAGTGAAAGTGAGATAGACGAGCATTGTGAAAGTGGGGGACGTCCTTGAACTTTGTTCATGCCCATGGAAACTTTGTGAATCTTAATTACAGAAAATTTTCAACAAAAATAATTATCCCCTTGTAAAATTCCATTGTATTATAAAAATAATGTGCCAAGGTTTGCCTTTAGGATGTTTACAATGCTTGTTGGTTTGTGCGGTGCAGGACAGAAACTTTGGCTGTAGTGCGTGATTTTACATTTTTTTTACTGGAACATCAAATGGTTCTGATTATTTTTTCACTGTCTTTCTATACAAATTGTTTATTTTTCCTAATTTTGGCAGAATTTTTCAAGTATCAGAAGTATGGTGAATGTTCAGATTATTACAGACTGTTCTGTTTTAGACAGATTCTGTTTTTGATGCATAGTTTGCTTGTTTCGATGAAACTATCAATTTGTATCAGTGGATTAAGCCATGGAAAAGTTATAATACAGTAGCTACAATGCAAAAAAAATATGAATTGGTTTGCAACAGTACTTAGAGTAGTGATTTGCTTTATTATACTAACGGATCTTACCGAGTTTTCTGTTGAAGTTTTGTCTGGATGAAGTGTTCGATGATCGAGAAGGTCTCGATGTGAGGAGAAGAAGGAGAGGCAAGAGCTCAAGCTTGGGGATTCCCAAGGCACCCGAAGTAAATATTCAAGGAGGCTCAAGCGTCTAAGCTTGGGGATGCCCCGGAAGGCATCCCCTCTTTCTTCAACAAATATCGGTATGTTTTCGGATTCGCTTCGTTCATGCGATATGTGCAAATCTTGGAGCGTCTTTTGCATTTAGTTTTCTATTTTCTTTTATGCATCATGCTGGTATGAGATAGCCCTTGGTTGATTTATAGAATGCTCATTGCACTTCACTTACATCTTTTGAGTATGGCTTTATAGAATGCTTCATGTGCTTCACTTATATCATTTGAAGTTTGGATTGCCTGTTTCTCTTCACATAGAAAACCGCCATTTGTAGAATGCTCTTTTGCTTCACTTATATTTGTTAGAGCGTGGGCATATCTTTTGTAGAAAGAATTAAACTCTCTTGCTTCACTTATATCTATTTAGAGAGATGACAGGAACTGGTCATTCACATGGTTACTCATAAAATCCTACATAAAACTTGTAGATCACTGAATATGATATGTTTGATTCCTTGCAATAGTTTTGCGATATAAAGATGGTGATATTAGAGTCATGCTAGTGGGTAGTTGTGGATTAGTAGAAATACTTGTGCTGAGGTTTGTGATTCCCGTAGCATGCACGTATGGTGAACCGTTATGTAACGAAGTCAGAGCATGAGGTATTTATTGATTGTCTTCCTTATGAGTGGCGGTCGGGGGCGAGCGATGGTCTTTTCCTACCAATCTATCCCCCTAGGAGCATGCGCGTAGTACTTTGTTTCGATAGCTAATAGACTTTTGCAATAAGTATGTGAGTTCTTTATGACTAATGTTGAGTCCATGGATTATACGCACTCTCACCCTTCCATCATTGCTAGCCTCTTCGGTACCGTGCATTGCCCTTTCTCACCTCGAGAGTTGGTGCAAACTTTGCCGGTGCATCCAATCCCCGTGATATGATACGCTCTGTCACACATAAGCCTCCTTATATCTTCCTCAAAACAGCCACCATACCTACCTATTATGGCATTTCCATAGCCATTCTGAGATATATTGCCATGCAACTTCCATCATCATCATATACATGACTTGAGCATTTATTGTCACATTGCTTTGCATGATCGTAAGATAGCTAGCATGATGTTTTCATGGCTTGTCTGTTTTTTGATGTCATTGCTACGCTAGATCATTGCACATCCTGGTACACTGCCAGAGGCATTCATATAGAGTCATATCTTTGTTCTAGATATCGAGTAGTAATATTGAGTTGTAAGTAAATAAAAGTGTGATGATCATCATTATTAGAGCATTGCCCCAGTGAGGAAAGGATGATGGAGACTATGATTCCCCCACAAGTCGGGATGAGACTCCGGACTTTATCAAAAAAATAAAAGAGGCCAAAGAAGCCCAAATAAAAAAAGAGGCCAAAGAAGCCCACCAAAAAAATAAAAATAAAGAGAGAAAAAGAGAGAAGGAGCAATGTTACTATCCTTTTACCACACTTGTGCTTCAGAGTAGCACCATGTTCTTCATATAGAGAGTCTCTTGAGTTATCACTTTCATATACTAGTGGGAATTTTCATTATAGAACTTGGCTTGTATATTCCGATGATGGGCTTCCTCAAATGCCTGAGGTCTTCATGAGCAAGCAAGTTGGATGCACACCCACTTAGTTTCAGTTTGAGCCTTCATACACTTATAGCTCTAGTGCATCTGTTGCATGGCAATCCCTACTCCTCACATTGACATCAATTGATGGGCATCTCCATAGCCCGTTGATTAGCCGCATCGATGTGATACTTTCTCCTTTTTGTCTTCTCCACACAACCTCCGACATCATATTCTATTCCACCTATAGTGCTATGTCCATGGCTCACGCTCATGTATTGCATGAAAGTTGAAAAGGTTTGAGAACATCAAAAGTATGAAACAATTGCTTGGCTTGACATCGAGGTTGTGCATGATTTGAATATTTTGTGTGGTGAAGATGGAGCATAGCCAGACCATATGATTTTGTAGGGATAACTTTCTTTGGCCATGTTATTTTGAAAAGACATGATTGCTTTATTAGTAGGCTTGAAGTATTATTGTTTTTAGTCAAATGATAGACTATTGATTTGAATCACTCGTGTCTTAATATTCATGCCATGATTAGATACATGATCAAGATTATGCTAGGTAGCATTCCACATCAAAAATTATCTTTTTTATCATTTACCTACTCGAGGACGAGCAGCAATTAAGCTTGGGGATGTTGATACGTCTCCGTCGTATCTATAATTTTTGATTGTTTCATGCCAATATTATACAACTTTCATATACTTTTGGCAACTTTTTATATTATTTTTGGGACTAACATATTGATCCAGTGCCCAGTGCCAGTTCCTGTTTGTTGCATGTTTTATGTTTCGCAGAAACCCCATATCAAACGGAATCCAAACGGGATAAAAACGGACGGAGAATATTTTTGGAATATTTGGAAAATATGGGAAGAAGAATCAACGCGAGACGGTGCCCAAGGGGGGCACGAGGCAGGGGGGCGCGCCCCACCCCCCTGGGCGCGCCCCTGACCCTCGTGGGCCCCCCGTAAGGTGGTTACTCCTCTTCTTTGGCCGCAAGAAAGCTAATTTTCGGAGAAAAATCTGGGCGAAGGTTTCAATCCAATCGGAGTTACGGATCTCCATATATATACGAAACGGTGGAAGGGCAGAAGCCAGGAGCACAGAAACAGAGAGAGACAGAGAGACAGATCCAATCTCGGAGGGGCGAGCCCCTCCCATGCCATGGAGGCCAAGGACCAGAGGGGAAACCCTTCTCCCATCTAGCGAGGAGGTCAAGGAAGAAGAAGAAGGGGACCCCTCTCCCCTTCTCTTCCGGTGGCGCCGGAACGCTGTCGTGGCCACGATCATCATCACCGCGATCTTCACCAACACCTCCGCCATCTTCACCAACATCTCCATCACCTTGCCCCCTCTATCTACAGCGGTCCACTCTCCCGCAACCCGTTGTACCCTGTACTTGAACATGGTGCTTTATGCTTCACATTATTATCCAATGATGTGTTGCCATCCTATGATGTCTAAGTAGATTTCCGTTGTCCTATCGGTGGTTGATGAATTGCTATGATTGATTTAATTTGCTTGTGGTTATGTTGTTGTCCTTTGGTGCCCATCATATGAGCGCGCGCGTGGATCACACCATATGGTTAGTTGTATGTTGATAGGACTATGTATTTGAGGGCAAGAGTGATAGAAGCTTCAACCTAGCATAGAAATTGATGCATACGGGATTGAAGGGGGACCAATATATCTTAATGCTATGGTTGGGTTTTACCTTAATGAACGTTAGTAGTTGCGGATGCTTGCTAATAGTTCCAATCATAAGTGCATAGAATTCCAAGTCAGGGATGACATGCTAGCAGTGGCCTCTCCCACATAAAACTTGCTATCGGTCTAGTAAAGTAGTCAATTGCTTAGGGACAATTTCGCAACTCCTACCACCACTTTTCCACACTCGCTATACTAACTTTATTGCTTCTTTATCTAAACATCCCCTAGTTTTTATTTACGTGCTCTTTATTATCTTGCAAACCTATCCAACAACACCTACAAAGTACTTCTAGTTTCATACTTGTTCTAGATAAACCGAACGTTAAGCGTGCGTAGAGTTGTATCGGTGGTCGATAGAACTTGAGGAAATATTTGTTCTACCTTTAGCTCCTCGTTGGGTTCGACACTCTTACTTATCGAAAGAGGCTACAATTGATCCCCTATACTTGTGGGTTATCAGTCATTCAGGACAGATTCAGCAAGGAGCTATACTTTGGACATGCTCAAAAAGATCGGGATAGATTGGAACCTGACAGGACGATTCAGATCTGTAGTACACCTGCCTTCTGATGACCTTAGGCAAGTGCTTGGCGGCAACCGCCATCGTGGCGGCGATACGAGCAGGAGCAGCCGCACCAAAACCATAGCACCACTCGTCTGCATTCCCCCAATGTCAGCGCCATGCGAGGGAATTTATGAGGCTATGTAGGGATTTGGGGGAAATGGGGAAACTGTGCGGATAAGCTAACGGTCGGGAACTACTTATGGCACTATATGTTGTATACGGCACACTGTTTATACATGTCGTTTGTGTTAGGTATTACAAAGTCACACACGATTTCCGCACCAAACCGTGTGAGAAGACAGCGTAGGTTAGACACGGTTGCCGTTACATAACCGTATGTGATGTACTACCCTGTCCATATAATTGAGTTACAGTGATACCGTATAAACAGCCGCTCTGCCTATAGAGAAGGTGGCGGCGGCCTAGGCAGCGGCTACCGGAGAAGAGGTTAATCCTCGATCGGTGGGCGGTGGCGGCGTCATAGGAGGTCAATCCTTGGTCTGTGGCGGGAGATAGGAGGAGCTCAACCATCGCGGTTGGTGGCAGCGTGATTCTAGCACATCCATCGCGATCGATGGCGGGATAGTGGAGGTCGAACTTCAGGCGGCAGCCGCACTAAGCTTTACTCCTCGACCCTGCTGTCTCGGCATGCCGCCGCATCGCGCTTCTCTGTCTGCTGGGTGGAGGTCGCCACGTGGCTAATTAATTAAGGTATTCTTTTCGTGAGTGGCTTAATTAAGGTATTCAATTCCTAAGGGTAGTGTTGTACTAGACTCTGCGTGTAAATTGAGTGGCCATTATTTTGTGTCCTTGCACGTCTGGATAACAACATGGAGTGCCCTCAGTAATTATGAAAATACTTGTGATTTATGCATGCATCTTTGGTCAGCAGTTAATCCATGTATTAATGTTATTGTTTGTTTTTAATTACCATTCGTGTGGTGTAGATGGAACGATCTTGGTGGATGAAGAATCAGAAAACCGCGGATTTTATCAGTGGCGTGACAGAGTTCATGAATTTGGCTAAAAGTACAAACAGGAGAATTGGTGATGCGGATTACATCCTGTGTCCATGTACTGATTGTGCCAATACAGAGTCACATGAAGTTGCAGATGTCCAGTTGCACTTAGGCTCTAGGGGATTCATGGATGGATATACACTTTGGACCAGACACGGTGAAGAGGAGGTCATGGATGAAGATACCCAGGGCAACGAGATGCCAAACCCCAATCAGTGTCACATGGATGTTGAATCTAACATCAGGGCAGAGGCGTCAAGCTACCAATGGAACACGAGAAAGCCAAAACGCCCACTAGAAAACCAAGACATCGACGTAGATGACGACGATCTTGATATGCCAGATTTTGCTGCTATGATTGCAGATTTCGAGGGCCCAAAAAAGGATATGATTGGGTACAAGGATCTGCCAACCATTGATGCGGACTCCAAGAAAGAATTGTATCCAGGTTGCAAAAAGAAATATTCCAGGTTGAGTGCCACCCTGGTGCTTCTTAGATTTAAAGCAGCAAACGGTCTATCAAACAAGGGCTTCACAGAGATGTTAGGTCTTTTCAAAGAAATTCTTCCGGAAGATAATGTGCTCCCCAGAAGCACGAATGAAGCAAAGAAAATTGTTTGCCCATTGGAACTTGAAGTACAGAAGATACACGCTTGTGTGAATGATTGTATATTGTACCGTGGTGAGTACAAAGATTTGCGTGCATGTCCCACATGCAAGCATGCACGATACAAGCACAAGAGAGCAAAGGACAAGTACAAATTGGACGACGAGATCAAGACAGGAATCTCGTTCAAGGTTGTTTGGTACTTGCCTTTAATTCCAAGGTTGAGGCGTTTGTTTGCAAACCCTAGAGAGGCAAAGAGGTTGCGGTGGCATCATGATGAGAGAATTACGGATAAGTTTATGAGGCACCCGAAAGATGGGGCTCAGTGGGAATTAATCGACAACAAGTTTGAAAATTTTGCCAAGGATCCTAGAAGTATAAGGCTCGGGGAGTGTACTGACAGGATGAATCCTTTTGGCGATGAGCACCAATCACAGCACATGGCCGGTGCTTCTGTGCATATATAACCTAGCTCCTTGGTTGTGTATGAATAAAAAATACATTATGATGTCAATGATTATCCAAGGCCCAAAGCAACCTGGAAATGACCTCGATATTTACTTTCAGCTACTGGTAGAAGAACTGCTGACAGTGTGGATAGATGCGCTTGCTGTAAAATGTTATGATGCTTACAGAAAGGAGATTTTCGATCTACATGTGATGCTGGTGCACACCATTCAAGATATGCCGGCATTAGGCAACACATCGGGGCAGAAAACAAAGGGAGATGGAGTGTGTCACATGCATGGATAGGACAGCTAGCAGAAGACTTCCCAACTCGCACAAAACCGTGTATTTGCGTCATCGTAGGGTCTTACGAAAAACTCACCCATACCGAAAGATGAAAGCTGAATTTGATGGTACGGCAGAGGCAGGTGCGGGCCCAAGACCCTATGAAGGGGAGGTGGTCCACAACATGGCTAAAAAAATTAATGTTGTGCTTGGCATGAACCACCCTTTGATGGTGAAACAAACACCCAAGGGTCAAGTGTTTAAGAAGAAATCGGTGTTCTGGAAATTACCTTACTGGGAGATTCTACGTGTATGTCACTGCATCGATGTCATGCACGTAGAGAAGAACGTATGTGAAAGCATCATTGGTACTCTGCTCAAGATTAAAGGTAAAAGAAAGGATGGTGACGGTTCACGACTCGATATGCTTGCTGATCAATCAAAACGCAAGAGTGAAGCAGAAGATGATGACAAATTCATCAAAGCTCGCCAGAGTTACAATTTCAGTACAAAAGAAGCAACACAGTTCTTCACCTATTTGTTGTCAGTTAAGACACCCTCTTCCTACTGCGCAAACATTCGAAGTCTCGTGGATGTGAGCTCAAGTAAAATGAAGTTGGGACACATGAAGTCACATGATTGCCACGTAATGTTGACACAAATCCTCCCGGTGGCCATCAGGAATCTGATGGACAAAGATATAAGAAACACACTCATTGACCTCTATGATTTCTTCAACCAACTATGGCAGAAAGTTGTAGATCCTGAAGAGTTGGATCATATGCAAGATGATATTGCAAGAATATTGTCCAACCTAGAGATGTTTTTCCCACCGTCATTCTTTGATGTCATGGTCCATCTCACTGTGCACCTTGTCGATGAGATAAAGTATTGTGGTCCTGTGTTTCTTCGCAACATGTATCCCTTTGAGCGGTTCATAGGAATACTGAAGCGCTTTTGTCGGAACCAAAACCATCCAGAGGCAAGCATCCTACAAGGTTATACCGCGGAGGAGGTGGTTGAGTTTTGCACCGAATACATGAAACAAAGACCTATAGGTTTGCCCCTCTCTCGCCACAAGGGAAGGCTGAAAGGTAAGCCGGTCCTTGCTGGCACGCAAATGGATGCACCCAGAGAATTGGCAGAGAAAGCCCATTTGACGGTACTGCTTAACAGCCCAGTTCTCAGCGCTTATGTCGAAGAACACTTGGCAGAGATACGCCAAAGCTTCTTACCGATGGTGCCTTCATCGGATGTGGAGATGAAGGAGCACACTAAGAACTACACCGAATGGCTGAAGAATCATTTGGCACAAGGATCCATCGATGACATTGCTACGTGGTTGGCACAAAAGCCATCACCTACGGTGTTGACGTACCAAGCATATGACATAAATGGATACACGTTCTACACTGAGGAACGTGATCAGAAGACCTCATATTAGAACAGCTCTGTTCGAATAGAATGCATGACTGTAAATGAAGCTGATAAAAGGGTATACTATGGAACCATCAAAGAGATTTGGGAGCTTGACTATGTGAAAGTTAAGGTGGCATTATTCAGGTGCGCATGGATCCTTCTTGGTCAGGTAAGGATTGATGAGTACAGTAAGACCTGTGTTAACAGGACAACGATGGCATATCACGCGGACCCATTCATTCTTGCCAGCGATGCTACCCAGATTTTCTTTATGGAAGACCCCTTGCATAAGAACTGCCATTTAGCGATGCATGGGAAGAGAAGGGTACTGGGTGTCAACGATGTTGTCGATGAGGATGAGTACGATGAATTTGATGAGTTGCCAGCCAAGGGATCACGCACCCGTGTAACAGAGCAGCATAAAATCATCAAAAAACCCAAGTTCATTCGGGGTCAACGTAATGATCCCAGTTCCCCCATGTACATGGGAATTAAGCCATAAGACTAGTCTTTATGCCTACCCTGCAACTTAATTCATTCAATTTAGAATTGTCGTAGGTACTGAATTCGTGAGTTATGCCTGGTTTTCTGTTGATGTAAGAACCATTAATATGTTGACCTTGATATGTTGTCAGCTCAGGCAATGAATATGAACTGTTTTTGTTATTATTATTATTATTATTATTATTATTATATCATAGAGGTAGCACACTCAATTGATCTCACTACAGTATGTGTGAACAAAAATATGCAATCTGGTTTGCGAATAGCACACGGTTCGTTGATGAAAGTCGTGTGCCGACCAAACCCCTCCCACGATCTGAGTCGTGCTTTCTGATTGGCCAGAACCCAAACCCCACGGATCGTACGTCTGCACCGTTGGATGCTCCCAGATCGAACGGTGATCCTCATCCCTTTCGATAGCACATGCAGTTCCGGTTGTAATTTTATTTTTATGCACAAAATGCATGTTAATCTCAAAAAATGCCTTAAATGTAGCTAACGATACCTGAAATGCGCCAGAAAATCAAACCCGTGGTATAATGGTGATTGTGTACCATGGAAATTTTTATGAGGCCAAACGATGAAGTCACCGGCCATAGGAATTTGAATTGACATGTCTCCTTTTGGAAACCATGATCCTTCATGTGAGATGCTCTGGTTTGGAAGGAGCGGTCATCAAAACTTGTGCCAAACTTTACCAATTTTTTCCACGGGGTCATGAGAGCACGCCACGGGCACACATCGATTTTAATGATGTCCGAACTCCATCTGAATTTCTTGTAATTAAAATACCAACTAGGCCTACGCCAGTGGCCGCACCTCGCGGCCGAAATGTTTGAAACTTCTCCCCACTTCTCGAACAAATGGATGAAAACTCACAAAGCGATGCACAAATGATCTGTACACCTTCTTTGCTAGGCTGATAGTAAGGGGGTATCATAGTTAGTATCATGCATGCCAACTAGGCAATTTTGATGAGCTATCATAGAATTAAATGAAGAAAGAGAGGGTTAAGTATCATATCATGAAACCGTATCATAATAAATGCTATGCTACTATGTGTCATGCATATGACAATAAATAAAGTACTACATATGATACTACTCTATGATACTATGCATTAGACTAGCCACAGTGGGAGTAACTTCAGCAGTAACATCGAGTCCAACTCAACAAATTTGCCTATGTGGCAATGAGTTAATGAGGAGAGAGGTGGTAGTTTGAGTAACTTAGCTAGTTACTGTAACATCACATGTCCCAATGCAATATAAGTCTATAACCTAATAAATGAGGTTTTGCATGTTACCATACTTATGTTACTATCCACTATGAAAGGTAGTAACATAGTCTAGGGATATATGTATGTTACTCTCCATTGTGGCTAGTCTAACATATATATAATAAATGCTATACTACTTTGCGTCATGCATGGCCATAAATACGGTCATCTATGATATATATACTACTCTATGATACTATATATGCACTATGAAGGTACATACATAGTATCATACACTAGCTAGTATCATATGCATGATACTGTATATAGTATACGATACTCCCCACTATATAAGGCTGGCCATAGTGGTGGTATATATCATAGTCGACGATGTCATGCACTCGGAAATAGCAAGTATGCTAATGTGGAAAAGAATTAAATATATATAGAAAGGGTTAGAGTAACATATAGGTAGATACCGTATCATGTTAAATGCGATGCTAATTTGTGTCATGCATGGAAATAAATATGATCTATGATACTATACTCTATGTATTATACTATGCGCTATAATTAATTAAAGTAGTATCATACACTAGTAATATATATATATATATTATATATGCATGATACTAGTATATGACACTCTCCACTATGAGTAGCCTAAGTATATATAGCCTAACTAAAACACCCACATGTAGTTGTAGTAGGGTTTTTGACTTTAATTAATTATATGCACTAAAATGTAATGCAAGGTAAGTGCAAAGAATGACTTAAACATAGCAGACGACCTGAAATGGGCCGGAACGATGTAGCTACTCCCTCCGTCCCATAATATAAGAACGTTTCTGACACTAGTGTAGTGTTAAAAACATTCTTATATTTTGGGACAGAGGGAGTAGCTAGTAACTGACGATTTGTAGTCCGAAGTGCCACATCTCCTTTTGGAAACTATGATCCTTCTTGTGAGATGCTCCGGTATGGAAGGTGCGAACACCAAAACTTGTGCCAAACTTTACCATTTTTTCCATGCAATCGTGAGAGCACGCGACAGTGACACAATGATTTTTGTTATTTTCTGGACTCTATATGCATTTACTGAAATTAAAATACCAACAAGGCCTACGCCTCTGGCCGCACCCTGCGGCCGAACTGCTTGAAGTTTTTTCCCGTTTCTCGCACAATGGATGAAAACTCGCAAAGCGACACACAAATGATCTTGCTAACATGCACGTGTAGTTGCGACTATTATATATATATATATATACATACAAACGAGATCTCTTTTTTGCATATTTAAAGTTTGAGATTGCTAGCGAGGCCTGCCGCCTGGTAAAATGTACCAGAAAATCAAAGCATAGGGTATAATCGTGATTTCTTACCGTGGAAAAAAATTGGAGGCGAAACGATGAACTCATGTTTTCATTCAAACAAAAATATGATGTTAGGTAATGTATATGTTTTCAAATAGCACATGGTTCACTCACGAAAGCCGTGTGTCCACTAAACCATGGCCGATGCCCCCCCCCCCTCTGCCACACGTGCGATCTTAGTCGTGCGTTCTGATTGGCCAGAACTCAAACCGCACGGATCGTACGTCTGCACCGTTGGATTCTCCTTGATCGGACGGCGATCCTCATCCCTTTCGACAGCACATGTAAATGTTTTCAAATAGCCCCTCACAAAAAAATGTTTTAAAATAGCACACGGTTCACTCACGAAAGCCGTGTGCCTACCAAACCATGGTCGATGCCCCCCTTTGTTGCGCGCGCGATCTGAGTCATGCGTTCTGATTGGCGAGAACCCAAACCCCACAGATCGTACGTCTGCACCGTTGGATGCTCCCAGATCGAACGGCAATCCTGATCCCTTTCGACAGGAAATGCAGTCCGGCTAGGAATTGATTTATATGCCAAAATGCACGGTAAATGCCAAAAAATGGCTTACATATAGCACACGAGACCTGAAATGTGCCAGCAAATCAAACCTGTGGTATAATTGTGATTGCTTTACGTGGGAAAAATTTAGAGGCGAAACGATGAACTCACGTCTTCATTTCAAAATTAGTACGTCTTCATTTCAAACGAAATTATTCTGTTTGTGCATACGAGCGCTTAGAGGCAACCGTTTGCATAGGCCTTTCCGCGCGCGCGGCGACCGGGGATATTTTTCACCCTTTTCACCTAGGCCGCCAACACCCCCCCCCCCCACACACACACACACCGTCAGCCCGCGTTTCACTCAACTAGTCCACCCAATCTCCATCGCCAGCTCCACCCTCCCCCAGATCCACAGCAGAACCCTCTCTGG
Organism: Triticum aestivum; assembly: GCF_018294505.1. Classification (NCBI taxonomy): domain Eukaryota; kingdom Viridiplantae; phylum Streptophyta; class Magnoliopsida; order Poales; family Poaceae; genus Triticum; species Triticum aestivum. The sequence continues at coordinate 488,077,218 of NC_057799.1, read as the reverse complement.
CGCCGCCGTGCTCACCCCGGCCGTGTGCCCGCTCTTCGGCGTCAAGCCTACCTCCACTGCCGTTTCCAACACGCGGCGGCCCGCGCCTCGCCGTCTTCGTTTGCTCGCCAGCCACCCTCGAGCATATCGATGCAGTAACCCTCGCCTCTCCTGTGGTCTGGCCGGGTTTTCATTAAGAAGCCTGCTAGTTACTGCTCTCCATCGCGGTGACGCATATTTCCTCGCAATCCCTCTTCCAGTTTCGTTCCGTATGTTCCCAAATTGGCTATAAAATAACGGAGAGCGTATATATGTTCATTATCTACCTTCCTTACTACATATAAGTTGTATTTGTTCCAATAAGTTACTGCCTATTTAAAGATCACGGGCGCCCGAGTCACACAAACTTAGCAAATTAGCCGTACATTTTCTAAATTATTGCATGTATGTTTAGAAAGCTTGATACCAAGTTGTTAGTTTTATGTGTATCCTCCTTTCCTGAGTTTCGCATGTAGATGCCGAGTAGCAACAACAACACTCATGCTTCAGGCGATGTATCTTCATCTGATTCGGACAACCCTAGGTCTTCAGCAGATTGTGAGGGATCAAGTAATCTTGAACGGGATAGAGCTGTAGCAATTATCCTTCCGGTCAGGACACGGAGAACGCTCCAAGGAAGCCCACACACTAGCTTAAAGGTGTATATGAAGTAACCGAGATTGATTTCAAGTCCTGGGCTCCAACTAAACCAGATAAAGCACGCACGAGGTTCAGGAGTGTGTGTGAATTTGTTGGCAGGGCAACATTAATCTGCCGGGGTTTCGGAAGGCTGACACAGAAACACAGCGAAGGATAGTCCGGGAGATCATGGATCACTTCAACATTCCAAGTAGTGGAGAATGCAGGTGGAACACGCTGCACTGAAGAAGGCTAGGGATGCTTGGAGAAACTGGAAGCACGTGTTGTACAAGAAGTACTTGAGTGAAGGCAAGGACCCAATCCCCGCATACCCCAAATTACAAAGGCAGACTGGGCAGAATTCAAAAGGGTCAGGGCAACTAAAGAGTTTGCTGAGAAGAGTTTCAAGCAATCGGAACTTCAGAAGAAGAACATACACCCCCACCGTATGGGTGTGGAAGGATACTATGGCATGAAACTGATACGGGAACAGGAGGACAAAGAAGCAGTAGCGACGGGTGGGATCCGGCCTTTAGTGAAATCAGGGGCGAACGCGCCAGAGACTACTTGTGGGCACGTGCAAAGAGGCGTGATGATGGAACTTATTACTTTGAAAACTCATGTGACGTCGAACTGTATCAAGTGATGCTAGAGGCTTCCAAGATACCTGGAAGGTTCTACGGGAACTCAGGGCCATGTGACATTCTGTCCGTTGCTCTGGAAACAAAAGAGCCCCCTGGTCGTGCAAGGGGTATAGGTGTTAATGTCCCGCACAAGAGGGCTTTCACACTCAGCAAAGAAGAGAGGCTCAACATGAAAAAAGCGAGGAGTGAAATGAAGCAGAATGCATTGTATGAAAGGTTGAGGAAGGAGATTTATCCGGCTATTCGAAAGGATGTTGAGGAGTCAATGATGATGAAGAAGACTCTAACACTGACAGATAGCCAGCAGATGGGAGGGGAGGCAAGCATGGAGGATGCTGCTTATTGCGCGACAACACTGCACAAGAGTAGATGTGCATCAGCTGACCCCAGCGACACTGAGACTACAGCTACTCGTGACGATGCTATATCTGATCTATCTGGAATGAAAGACAGACTGAAGGGCGTGCTTACACATTATGAAGGTACATTAAAATGTGCAACAACCTGGGTTTGCCCACCCTTCTTGGAAGATGGCCTCTTGTTGGACAATGTGCCATTGAAGTCGGGCTGTGTGAAGTGCTACGTGACTGAAGTAAAGCCTAGATTCAATGAATTTGCCCTGAAGAATGTCCTAGGAGACTTCGATGAGCAAAGGACCTTGGGAGAAACAATGTTACATCACATCCAGTGGCCACGAAAGGAAATAGAGTTCATCGATGAGATCCCTGAAGCCCCACCAAGAGCAACCACTGTCGCCCCTCAACCGGTGACGCTCTCCTTGCCACAGTGGCTCTCGCAGGCTGATGCATCAACCTGTGATCAGCCGGCCCGACTTTGTGGCGTACAGGCCATGTCATCCTCCGCCCCAAAGCAGCCAGTGGCAAGGCCTACAATTGCTGAAGACGCACCACCGGTTCAGATGCCGGCCACTGAAGCAACGGGGGGAGACCCAGCTGCAGCACATGCTTGATACGTCTCCAACGTATCTATAATTTTTGATTGCTCCATGCTATATTATCTTCTGTTTTGGACATTATTGGGCTTTATTATTCACTTTTATAATATTTTTGGGACTAACCTATTAACCGGAGGCCCAGCCCAGAATTGTTGTTTTTTGCCTATTTCAGAGTTTCGCAGAAAAAGAATATCAAACGGAGTCCAAACGGAATGAAACCTTCGGGAACGTGATTTTCAGAACGAACATGATCTAGAGGACTTGGACCCTACGTCAAGAAACAAAAGA
>NC_057799.1:488072152-488074464 GCF_018294505.1 Triticum aestivum | reverse complement strand
CGCCCACCACCCTCGTGGGCCCCCTGTTGCTCCACCGACGTACTCCTTCCTCTTATATATACCTATGTACCCCCAAATGATCAGATACGGAGCCAAAAACCTAATTCCACCGCCGCAACCTTCTGTACCCACGAGATCCCATCTTGGGGCCTGTTCCGGAGCTCCGCCGGAAGGGGCATCGATCATGGAGGGCTTCTACATCAACACCATAGTCCCTCCGATGAAGTGTGAGTAGTTTACCTCAGACCTTCGGGTCCATAGTTATTAGCTAGGTGGCTTCTTCTCTCTTTTTGGATCTCAATACAATGTTCTCCCCCTCTCTCGTAGAGAACTATTTGATGTAATCTTCTTTTTGCGGTGTGTTTGTTGAGACCGATGAATTGTGGGTTTATGATCAAGTTTATCTATGAACAATATTTGAATCTTCTCTGAATTCTTTTATGTATGATTGGTTATCTTTGCAAGTCTCTTCGAATTATCAGTTTGGTTTGGCCTACTAGATTGGTTTTTCTTGCAATGGGAGAAGTGCTTAGCTTTGGGTTCAATCTTGCGGTGTCCTTTCCCAGTGACAGTAGGAGCAGCAAGGCACGTATTGTATTGTTGCCATCGAAGATAACAAGATGGGGTTTTTATCATATTGCATGAATTTATCCCTCTACATCATGTCATCTTGCTTAAGGCGTTACTCTGTTCTTATGAACTTAATACTCTAGATGCATGCTGGATAGTGGTCGATGTGTGGAGTAATAGTAGTGGATGCAGGCATGAGTCGGTCTACTTGTCTCGGACGTGATGCCTATATACATGATCATACCTAGATATTCTCATAACTATGCTCAATTCTGTCAATTGCTCAACAGTAATTTGTTCACCCACCGTAAAATACTTATGCTCTTGAGAGAAGCCACTAGTGAAACCTATGGCCCCCGTGTAACACCCCGGATGTAACTTGCCATATTTGTAACTCCAACTCTTGCCATTTTCGGCTATGTGTTATGATATTCCCTTCGTGGTTGGGTTTTGTTTTTCGTTTTGCATTTTGTTCATGTCATGCATCTCATATCATGTCATCATGTGCATTGCATTTGCATACGTGTTCGTCTCATGCATCCGAGCATTTTCCCCGTTGTCCGTTTTGCAATCCGGCACTCCCACCTCCTCCGGCGCACCCCTTTTCGTTTTCTTTTCGTGAGCGGGTGCTAAACGTTCTCGGAATGGACCGAGGCTTGTCAAGTGGCTTTGGTATACCACCGGTAGACCACCGGTCAAGTTTCGTTCCATTTGGAGGTCGTTTGGTACTCCAACGGTTAACCGGGTAACCGCAGATGCCTTCTGTGTGTTGCAGCAAAAACCCCTCTCTAAACAGCCCAAAACCCAGCAAACTCACTTCCATGCTCTAGGTCGTTCGATCACGATCGTGTGGGCGAAAACCGCACCTCATTTCGAGCCTCCTAGCTCCCTCTACCTATATATTTGCATCCCTCCCGAAATACATTCGCAGTCCAAACCCTAACCCGCTCCTCCGCGCCGCCGGACGTGTCCGCCCGGGGCCGGACAAATCCCGCCGCCGCCCGCAGCCACTCACCGCGCGACACGTCAGCGTCCAGCGCCCACATCGCCGCCGGCCCGTCGGGGCCCATGCGGGGCCCTCCCGGCCCGCGCCTCCTCCGCCTCCCGGCCCGAGCCGCCGCCGCCCTCCTCCCGCGCGCCTCCGCGGCTGTCGTCCTCCCGCGCCGCGGCTGTTGTAGGAGAATTCGGCATATGGAAGACAATCTTCCCATTTCATGCCAAAGGAAATGACACAAGCCCTGAGCATATCTTCAAGAATTTGATTGACTCGCTCGACTTGGCCACTAGTTTGAGGATGGAAAGCTGTGCTGAAGCGAATGTTTGTGCCCATGGCCTTCTGGAAGGAGTCCCAAAACTTAGAGGTGAAGATGCTTCCACGATCTGAAGAAATCAATTGTGGAATGCCGTGCAAAGAGACAATTCTGGAGGTGTATAGCTCTGCCAACTGAGCTGCTGTAATAGATTCTTTGATTGGAAGGAAATGAGCCACTTTAGAAAGCTTGTCGATGACAACGAAGATAGCATCATTTCCGCGCTTGGACTTTGGAAATCCAGTCACGAAGTCCATTTCGATATGATCAAACTTCCATTCTGGGATAGCAAGAGGTTGAAGGAGACCAGCTGGTCGTTGGTGTTCTGCTTTCACTCTTCGACAGACATCACATTCATTCACGAATTGAGCGATTTCTCGCTTCATTCGAATCCATCAATACGACTGCTTGAGGTCATGGTACATCTTCGTA